>NW_026250396.1:0-140728 GCF_024244105.1 Nematocida minor | reverse complement strand
ATTGATTAGCAGCTGCATCATTAGCACCAGTGTGATGGACTGTAAATCACAGTGATAAGAAAAGAAACTATTTATAAGCGTTTGCAAGAGGGCAGCCATGCGATCTAAGCTGAAGAAAACGCCTGTGAACTACCACGAGCTAATGCGGATGCAAATAAATAAAAATGAGTACTTGGCCTACTATATCTCAGACTTAAACCGTGAATGTTCTGTAAATTGCCAGTATGTGTACAACTGCAGAAAGCCGCCTTTTTCTGTAGAGTATCTATAGAGGAATACTATGCAGAGTCGGATCATTGCTCTTATAGGAAACTAAACAAATCAGTCAGTGCTAAAATGAAAGAGAATAAATACCAGTACTTTTTCAGTCTTTGCACTGGCAGCACTCGTAAATAAAACATTAGTTTAGTACACTTCTAGCATTTGAGATAAAAATAAATCCATTTATTCTAGCAGAGGCGAAGACTTAAGAGGCGCTACCATTCTAAAGCGAAGAGCGCTCTTGTCCTCCACTCGCATGAAAAATCCTATGCGTATAAACTGCCAGTAGACACCCACAGGAGACTTAGCTGCCTCCTCTGATACGCGCGCTTCTGTGTACTGGACTAAGTCTTTGCCCTGCACTATTTCAAGAACTGCTTTTGGTGCGCTGGTGCTCAGCCACGGTATCACTGCATTGTGCGGCTCCTCTGACTTCTCCAAGCGGCGAGCACCCTGATCCACCAGCTTCAGTGGGCCCAAGTCTTTCAGGAAGACTGTGGATCCTTTTTGTATCCTGTAGAAGGTGGGCGATGGATCTTCTTCTCTGAAATCTTTTTCATCCACGAGGATATCCTGTGTTGGCACTTTTACTAGCAAAGGTCTTAGCACTGCAACGGCCTTTGATGAGTCTGATAGATCTTCTCTGATGATGTTCTCGAGATTGTGCTGCGGTATCTCGCTTGCTGCTGTGGTGATGCCCAGGGACTCTACAAACCTCCGAATGCTGTGCGCAGGCACTCCTCTGCTTCTGAGGCCCTCTAGCGTGCTGAGTCTGGGGTCATCCCATCCTGTGAATACTTTGTCATTTATTGCCTTTGTTATGAATCTTTTGCTCAAAAGGGCTCCTGTTATGCTGAGCCTTGAGTACTCCCACTGCACAGGCCTGTAGAGATCCAGCGCATCGCACAGCCAGTTGTAGCTCTCTCGTGAGTTGATAAATTCAGTTGTGCAGAAAGAGTGCGTAATGTCCTCAAATGAATCAGTGAGACAGTGGGTGAAGTCATAGGACGGATAGATTATCCACTTATCTCCCGTTCTAACGTGCGGGTGTTTAACCACTCTGTATGCAATGAGATCCCACAGCTGCGGGTTATCGCTTGCCATATCCATTTTCATTCTGAGGACAGCTTCTCCTTCTGCATACTTTCCATCTTTCATTCTTTGGAAGTGCTCCAGGTTCTCTTCTATGGGCCTGTCTCTCCAGGGGCTGACAATCTTTTCCTCTTCACTAGATGCGAGTCTGGAGGTCATGGTCTCTTTTCTTTTTTCAGCTACCTCTTCTCTTGAAAGATGGCAGATGTACGCTTTTCCTCTTTTGATCAGTTCGATTGCGCATTCATACAGCCTGTCGAAATAGTCGGATGCGTGCGTGATTGCATCAGGCGTGTATCCCATCCACTCCACCATCTCCTTTATCTTTTCGTAGTATTCTGTTTTTTCTGCTTTGGGGTTTGTGTCATCGTATCTCAGAGATATCCAGCCTTTGTAGAAGTCTCTGTATCCAAAGTTTATGCTCATGGCTTTTGCATGGCCTATGTGCAGGTGGCCATTGGGCTCGGGCGGAAAACGAACTCTCACCTGTCCCTTTGTTCTCTTTATGTGCTCTTTGAGGATTTCTGGTGTTTTCTGGTAGTTTGTGAAAGGTGTGTGCATAGTCTGCATCTCTCCCTCTAAATATCTTGTCCATTTTCTGTTTTTGCTCGTGTACAAATCCTCTGGTACTGTCAGCTTCTGGAACCTTCTGTTTATTGTTCTTGTGGGAGGCTGTGGGAGCAAAGCCAAATCTAAAAGCTCTTGCACTGTTTCTTCTGTCAGTCCTTTTGCACTGTCTTTCTCTGTCTCTTCTGTTTTTGTTCGAGATGCGCTTGAAATCTCAAGCTTTCCCATGAGCTCTAAAATCTTCTTTGGATCCACAAACTGCAGCCTGGGATGGTGCTTCAGCTCTCTGAGCACTTTTGCCTTGGGCTCGCCTAAATTCTCTTCCATGACCTCTGTAGCAACCTTTGACATTTCCTCCAGCGAGGGAAGATTGCTCTGCATTTGTTTTTTAAGCTCTTCAACCGACAGATCTCTCTTGCTCTTTAGCACACTCTCTGCATTCTTTATATCTGTTTCTGTTTTTATGTCTGATGACTTGATAAGACAAACATACTTTTCAGCTGTCTCAGCACTCTGTGCTAGCTCAATCACCTTAAGCGTAAGCTTTTTTTCTTCTTTTGTCAGAGACTCTGGCTCTGGGAGTGCTTCCACAATCCTGTCAAGCACATAGCGCACTCTCTTGTTCACCAGTAGCTCGTTTGCCTTTCCCTCTTTTACACCCAACTGCAGCAGATATTCTAGACTTGTTTTTTTGCTTTCTTGCAAGCTCATTATAAGAATTAAAATTTCATTATTATTTATGCTCGTAGAGATCAATGAAGCTGTAGTCCAAAGGAAGGGAGCGCTTGCATGGCTTCGGAAAGCTCCTTCATTTTCTGTCTCTATTCGGTGCCAGGATGCTTCCTCCCCTGTTGTTCGCATTCACAGACGGAGAAGGTGCAGGGTGGGCCTATCTTACGAAATAAAAGATGCATGGGAAGATAAAACATTTCTCGTCATTGCACTAAAGAAAGAAACTCTGGAGATTCCTTTGCATGCAGACAGTGCAACAATTCCTTTCAAATTTAAAAAATATAGGGGCTATATTACTGCGCGGCTGGTGGATAAGAACTATTTTGCGCTTTACGAACTGGACAGGCTTTCGATTAGCAATGCTGATGGGTCTCCCTTTTCTGATATCGATCAGTTGTCCACAAGCCACAGCATAAAAAACAACACCATAAAACGAACAATGTATGACGGGTTCCACTACAAGGTGAACATACAGACGTTTGAAACAACGGGATACTCCCAAATCCTTGCAAACCCGATCATTTCTGAAGCACATCGATACACTCTCTCTCTTTTTGACTCTGCAGTCACAAAAAACTCAAAAGAAGATGACGCCTTTCTCAAAAAGGTGCGGTGTCTTAGGAGCTCTCCAAAGATGTTTATTTCCATCTTCTTCCACGTCTCTCTTGAGGTCTCCAGGAACTCCATAGTCTACTCGCTCTACAAATTGTATACGAACCCGTACTACAAGAAAGACCTTTACAAAAAAATAACAGTAAAGTTCATTGGCGAGCTGGGAGAAGACCACGGCGCGCTTCGGAAAGAGTTCTTTGAGCTGGCAGGCAATGAGATTGTGAGTGACAGCAGATTTACCGTAGAAAATGGCTTGTTCGACTTCACTTCGGTCAAAGATCTGCAGACGTCTTCAGAAAAGAAGAACTGCATCCTCAATATTTCTGACTCTGAGTTCTACTCTTTCGTAGGGTTCTTCCTTGGCCATGTTATCTTCCAGCAGGTTCAGATCAATGCGCGCTTCTCCAAAACCTTCTACATGGCTCTTTTAAAGCAGAACTGCGAATACAAAGACATAACGGACGAGATCCTGAAGGCAAGCATAGACTGGATTCGCAACAATCCTGTGGAAGAGATGGGATTTGTCTTCAAATCAGGGAAAACAGTAACTGATGAAAACAAGGAGATGTTTATCAATGAGTACATCAGAGAAGAAACATATCTGAAGCGCCCTGGGTATTCGAGCATGTCCTACACGTTCCACAAAATAGTTTCTGATGAAATTTTAAACTTCCAGGTGAACGAAATAGAAAGGCTTTTCTCGGGTGTGGCTATCATTCCCGTGGAGTATCTGAAACGAATAGCCATATACAAAGAGTGCAGTGAGCAAACCCCCGAAGTTGCAAGCTTCTGGAGCATCATGGAAACATCCACGGAGGAATTTAAAAAAGAAGTTCTTCGGTTTATCACTGGGTCTTCTTCAATACAGTACATCCCAGGATCGCAGGTAGAGTCTATTATAATCGAGCACATTAACATACCAGGATCCCTGCCCACTGCCCACACCTGCTTTCGAAGACTGGTGTTGTACAAATACAGCTCTCCTGCTGAGCTGCGAGAAAAGCTTGAGATGTCAGTCAGAGAAAATGGAGGCTTTCATTTCATATGAGCAACTACCAGTTTATGCCAAAAATAAATGAATAATAATCGGTGTACATTTGTTTTTTTAATTAACTTGTTTTCAGTCAAGTTTCATGCTTGCACAGGAACTAGTTGTACATAATGCACTCTACCACTCTTTCCTTATTGAGTACATGCTGACATTTTCTTGATTTTCTTTATTCTTATCGGAGGGTGTGCGCTAAATGTTCGACTGGAAATAATTGTTCCAATAATCTTATTTGTTAGGCTTATTTGTGTTTTTATGAATACAGCAGAAAGACAAGAGAGTGTTCCTTTGAACATGCGATATCTAATATTAGCCGCCTCTTTTCTGTGCCTTCCCCTTTTGGTAGCTGAACAGCGTCTTCTTATGGAGAGAGAAATACTTTGCTCTTTCGTAGGGTATATGGCAGGACCGTATCTAGCCCTGGCTCCTCTTTCCTACAAAATTCGATTTATGATAGGAAGCGCGTCAGGCGTGGTCCCATACCTCCTCTCCTTCAATATGTACATGCGCGCCTTCTTCCTAGGTCTTATTGTCTCGTATTACCGGATGGTGATTGATTTGTTTTGTTCAGCGCTGTGTGTGAGAACGAGAAAGAAAACCGTGGTAGTTATGGCAAACCTAGTGGCTAGCTGGATATCCTTTATCACCTTCTTTTCTCTGCACTTCTGCCCGTCTTTGGCCAGTTTTATATGTACTCCTGTTTTCTCTATTATTTTTGCCTTCATTGGGACAGCTGTTTCATACATGTACATCATAGAAACACCCGAGGAAATATTCCACAGATTCAGAGAGAATTCAGAGAAAAGCAGTGCATACGAAGATCTGTACAGCTGCATCTCCTATCTAAACGGGCCTGATGCGCCTAAGCCTGAAGAGTTCAGAGAAGAGTACAAGGTTTTCCTAGATAAGAAAAATCAGCTGGAAGAAAGTTTTACTTTTAAGGAAAAACTCTCCGCTATTTTCATAACTGTAAATATTTCCTTTATCTACATCGCATTCCAGAGGGCATCTGGAGTTGAGAACAGGTATTCGCTGTACCGCATATTCCTGGGGGCTATGCATCTCTTCTCCTGGTCCTTTAAGTATTATACATCCAGCTCCAGCGCGTTCTATGCAGCCGTAATACCTCCCATGGCTCTATACTTTGTTTGTGTTAGCACCAACAACACACAGGACATATTTCTTGTCTTCATCATGCTTCTGGGAATCAACTTTGTTCCCAAGACCCCGCACGGGTACACTTTAACGCCCATTGACATCGCTTTTTCTCGGAGCATCCAGTACTTCTTTGTTCTTATTTCGTTTTTGATTATTATGTTTGCTGCTCTGTGATGCTCCGTCTGTATGCTTCTTCTTCCTACGCTTGCTGTGTACTTTTGATTCACTTTTTCTGCGCTCTTTTTCCTTATAAAGCCATTCTAGGCTGTATCTCGGCTTATTCACTAGATCTCTTTTCTGCAATGTTTGTTGCCATACATAAATACCAGCACACTTAGCCACAAACAAACACATGAGCTCATTCATAAATATGAACTACATGTGCAGCCAGATATCCCTCCCAGCTTGCTCTGTTCTCTTTAGAAACAACGTGCATGCCCAGTATCCCTCGCGCTCCATACAGATATTCAACCTAAACATGTACTCTCCCTACACGATAATGGTTCTGGCAATGAACATTGTAATGACTTTGGTGCTAATTAACCGAACAAAAATAAAGTACTCCTTTCCCGCGAGGAAGGAAATGCTTATCTTCCTGAAGGTGTACCTTGGGTCTTTGCTCTTTGATTTAGTTTTGTGTCTGGGGGTTGTCAGGACCTCGTGGAGCATTGCATACGCAGCTTTAGTGAGCTTCCAGGTGGCGTGCACTGTGACATGCTTTGTGTCTGCGATGTGCACAGGACTTGTGTGGATGCTTCCCAACCGAGTTGCCAGCTCTTGCAAGAACATCGCGTGGTTCCTTACAGCATGCTCTCTTGCTGCAACTTTCTTTGGGTCTCTTCTGTCCATAACCGCTGGCATTGGCGAAGGCCTTTTCCTTCTTCTTTACATTGTTCCTTTTTTCTTTGCCACTCTCTTCTCCTTTACACAGCTTTCAAAGCTGAAGATTCTCAATGCTGAAATATGGTACTACGGGTCTCTGCTGGTGACTATTCTTCTTGTTTCTGTCATTGCGCTTACTCCCGTTGTATTTGGGATGCTCATCGTGATGGTCTCAGACAGATACCTCGATGGCATATTTTTAATCCATGTTCTCGCGATGTTTGCTGTCATAAAAATATACGATCTGTGGTGCATCGACAACGAGCAGGAGATAGAATGTGTTAATACTGTTGAACTAGTGAATAAATAAATTTTTGTATGAAAAACAGAGAACTTCGTGTGCACTCCCGCTCTTTTACTGCGCTCCTCAGCTTTGCTGAATCTTCGGGGCTGCGGCATGTGCCGTACGAGTACGGTTTTATTGCTGATCTTCAATGCGCACCATCCTCGATGAGTGATCTCACTAGATCAGTTGAGCTGCTGGAAAAGATAGGAGTTCCATTCAAGACAGTGCGATCCTGTCTGTTCTACATTGCTAGAGAAAGAGATAGAGACCTGAAGGCTCTTGCCAAGGCCTTCCCTAGATCTACCCTTACTATCTGCAGAGTTCTTTTCGAGCACTTTTCTGATGAATGGAAAAAATATCTGGTCAAGCTGTTCAAATATTCAATTGCTCACATGGAGGACAGAAAAAGCCAAATAGTCACAGCTGTAAAAACACTCTGCACAATTGAGACAAAGCTCAGCTGTTTACTACAAGAATACGTGGTGGAGTGCGTTGTAGAGCAGTGCACAGAGACAAAGATCATAGATGCCATCTCCTCTCTTCTTGCTAATGAAAAGTATACTAAGCACCTGTCTGCTCTGCTTTCTGCGATATATGCACAAAAGAAAGGAAATGATTTTTTTATCTTTCTATCAAAGTGCACTGATTCTAGATCACACTCTCTTCTTTATGTGCACACTGTTCATGCTCTTTTCAAGAGAGGGATATTTAGTCCCATTAACTCGACCACAATGATCAAAAACAGCATTGAAGTGTTACTGGCTCGGGAAATTGGCAATATGAAAACAATGTGCAGAGAACAAAAAAAAGCAGGTTTGGCAAAAAAGGAAAGAGTTGGTGCAAGTGAGAGGGAATACCCTGCAAAGACACCGCATCAGCTATCAAGAGTTTTAAAAAGCATTCTACACTTTTTAGAAGTAGCTTTCAAATCCGGATGGATCTCAGATAGAAAAACAAGGGATATAGGAAACATGCTATTTGCGGCATTTGAAGAAACTAGAAACACTTTCTTGCTCAAAACAGCATCATACACAGTGCATTCTCTGGACAGAAAAGACTTTCTGCTGCGCACAAGTGCAGGAGTTCTCTACACTTCACATTTACTCAATAAGGAAGTCGCATTCAGTGAGCACCAAATAGAATCCATTCTTACAATACTGCATAGAATGGGAACATCTGAAAACCTCCATCTGCTAGGCAGCTCTGGCTTAGCAAAATTACTCGCTAAACCGTTTTTAACCTGTCAAAAAACCTCATCCATCCTCAGCAGAGCATGTATGAATGGAGAGATATTTGCACAGCTCTTTGATGAGGTTGAGAACAAATCTTCTGCATCCTCTGCTATCATTAAATCTTTCGCAGATGCCAAAATTCAAATGCCTGCAAGCCTCATTTTTAGATACATGGCATCTGTACAGAGCAAGAATGAAAAAGACTGGGCGTGCATAGGAGAGTCTTCAAAGTACATTGCGGATATACTTCCAAATACTCAAAAAGAGAGCCTTTCGCACAGTCTGCTTGAATGGGCATGCAAAGCATTACCGTTGGGGCAGGATTATACGTACATCTGCAGTCTTATTGAAGGATGCGCTAAGTATGCTGGTGAACATGCCATTTTGGAAGAGACCTTTGTGCTTCTTTTTGAACGTTTTAGCGACTGTCCAGATTCGGCATTTTTCAACAGTATGTTTTCTCTTTTTTCTCGGATAGTAGCTCTCAATAGACACTTTGCAGACTCTGCAGTGTTTTCCGAAGTGGTGTTTAAATTTCCTAATTGGATAGATACGGCCGAGCCTGCAGATCTGCCCTGCATATACAAAGTAGCTTTAGCAATGCACATGCACTCGTATGGATGGAGGGAATGGGACAATACGGTTTTTGCTGCTGTAGATAGAATTCCTAGGTATGCCCCCCGGAAGAACACCGCAGAGGCACTTATTATAGGAGAAATGTGCTCTTCCAAGGCTTTGCACACTGTAGTAAAAAAGATAGATAAGTACATTGATGATCCTAGCGTATCAAAGCTAGCAGTTAAAGTTCTGGCCTCACTTTGCATAGAAAGACATACGAAAGAGATTCTACTGCATCTGTGCAACAAGTACAGAAATGTAAAAACAGAAAAACGCACATATATTGTTAACCTGCTCGCAAATGTTATTAAAAAGACTGGTGACCGCACCCACATCTGCAGAGAGTTTTCTTCTTTATACATTCCCGTATTTGAAGAGTCTTTGAGGTCACGCCATCTGCCTCTGAGGAAGGCTGCATTGTCTCTAGCTCTCTCTATCCTGCACAGCTGCTGGGGAACCAGCAAAGACTATCAGATGGCTGTGCATTTGCTTAACTGCATATTCCCACTCATTCTTGACAGGAAGATTGAAAGAGAACTTCTAAAAACTCTACATGTATTCGCAGGCAGACTATCTACAGACTTTGTCGCGCACTATCTCGTTCCAGGGCTATCGCATCCTGTTAAAAAAGTGAGAGATATGCATAAAAGAGCATACGAAGCTATTGTGCAAAATGTGCACATACACCCCTCCTCTGCACTTGCAATACCCTTCTATCTGTATACCCAACCTTATCTAAAATGGAAGCCTAACTTGATCTAGCATACCAATCACTATCTACAAGAATAAAATAGCATAATGCTTCTCATGTGTTCTACCTGTATTCACTCATTTTTATCTTTTTAGTTTTAATTTTGCTGCTATGCTCGGATATCCACTAAGTAAAAATAAAATAGATGTAAACTTCTAATGCTAAAATGCTAAATTTCTTTTTGTAGACTTTTCTGCATAAAAGCGTACGATTTTATTTTCTTAGCGAATGTTCTATCCGCCGAGCGAAGATACATATCTGATGGAGGATGCTCTTAGAGACACGTCTGAACAAGACATGAAATGCATTGTAGAGGTAGGCTCAGGGTCTGGATACATAAGCAATGTTCTCAGACAGTTGTATCCCACATCACACATTATTAGCACAGATATTAACCCAAGCGCAGTAAAAGAAACACATAGAGTGTGCCAGGGCACTAACACAACTGTTTTGCGCACATCGATGATAGAAGGCATAAAATCAAAAATAGATATGGCGGTGTTCAATCCACCGTATCTCCCCAGTGAAAGAGATCATCTAAAAGGAGAGTGGATAGACAGATCCTGGGCAGGCGGCGTGGATGGCATGGAAGTAACAAACCAGTTTCTTGATGCAACTGCACACATTCGCATACGGTATGTTCTTCTATGCCAGTACAACAAACCGCTGGAAGTGATAGAAAAACTTAGAAAAACATGCACAGTGAAAGTCGTAAAGCACCAAAAGATCCTCAATGAAAATCTCTGCGTCATCAGAATAGAAAAGCCTGTGTGATCGCAGTGTAAGCACTAAAGAAAAAGTGAATAAAAAGATCTATGTTCTTATGTATTCGCAAAGTAAATACATGCTCTTTATTTGAAGTTACTCTTCTGCGACCATTCGATGCAGGTACGGGCACTGGTAGAGTCTTTCTTTTGTTTTTATCACAGGGATCCCCTCATCCCTCTTAATGCATATGTTCAGAGACGGCTCTTCTCTGCTGTTTCCTAGGTTCATGTTTCAATAGACAAGACAAGGCCCGCATATTTCTGTTTTAAATTCGCACGAACCAATTGCTGAGTTTTTATAATCATTTTTCTATTTGTCGGCCAGCTGCATCTCTGTGCCGGGCATCCTGCACCTGCACACACCATAGTATTTAAGAACAAAACTGTATGTTGCTAGCGTGTTAGCAGAATGAGGTAATTTACGTTTTATTGTGGCTTAGTCTATAGCTTCCTAGCTCGAATCTGTGGATGATGATGCATCGTCTGAATCGTCGTCTTCTTCGTCAAACTGCGGCTTAGGGCCAAATACAGAGGGCTCCATGACAAGCTTGTACTCTCCCTGGTCTTGCACCACTCTTTTCTCGAGCTTCACCAGGAGATCGTCTAGTACTTTTGCTCCGCTTTCGCCATCTTCGCACATAAGAGAAAACGAAAAGACAGGTGAGGATATAAGAGACACGTCCACATCTGGATACTCTTTTTCTATTTTCATCAAAATAGCCTTTATGACAAGAACGCCGTTTCCCTTGTTGCACTTTGTCTCTGCGTCTGCTCTGACCTTTACCTTTGGAACCACAAACTTCTGTTTCACAAGGTCTTCGATCACGTCTAGCAGAGAATCTGTGATAAACTCGTTGTGCTCCAGCTTGTTCTGCAGCAAATGCTCCCCCATAAGAACTTCTCTAAAGCACTTGTAGAGAGAGCCAAACTCTTTCTCGGCCTCCCATCCAAACTTGGCGTACAAAGTGTCCAGGGAACAGTCGCACTTTACAGCTATGCTCTGCATGAAGTTGTGTGCTATCTTTCCCTTGTAGTATCTTTCAAAAGCCTCTACCTTGTCTTCGTACTGTGCTCTTTTTTTGCTCAGATCAATGTATCCCTTTTCCTTATCTACTTTCAAAACGAGAAAGCCCTCCAGTGCGCCCACCTTTATTAGCTTCTGTATGTTCCGGGTTCTTTTCTTTGTCAGCTCGCTGTATATAATCAGTCCCTCTATGTCATTGTACTCAGGAAGCGTGATGTATGCTCCTATGTCTTCAAAGCTCTTGATTCGCCCAATAACGACTTCTCCTTCTTTTGGATATTTTTCAAAATAGTATCTATGTGTTTGGTTAATGTCCATGGGTGTATTTATAAAAATTATTTTAAAATTAATATTAGCATGTTATTTGACAAAAATAGAATGGATGCTCTGCTGAAGTACAAGTTCAATGGCCTCGATAGATCTCTTCTGTACTACCACTGCAGCCTCAAGTACTGGGATCGGATATTGAATGTAATTCCCAAGTGGGTTGCTCCAAATGCGATCACTCTCATGGGGTTCATTGCCATGTTTATCCAAACAGGATGTGTTTTGTACGCTGATCCTAATCTCCTGGGCGGCAAGAAGTGGCTTCCCATGATAAGCGCCATTGTAATGTGGTTCTATTCCACGATGGACTGCATCGATGGCATGCAGGCAAGGAAAACAGGTGCTAAGTCGCCGCTAGGGCAGCTCTTTGACCACGGCGTAGATTCAGTTGTTTGCACTTTTATAATGCTGTGCATCTCGTCTGCAATAGGACTGAAAAACAAAAAAACAGTTTTCTTCCTTTTGGCATCTGCACAGACAATTTTCTACTGGGTCACATCGAAAGAGTACTACACTCATCTGTTTTATCTTGGGCTTATAGGGCCCACTGAGGCCATTGCAATTGGCTGCATATTCCTCCTTGTCCTGAGCATTGTCGGAAGAGAGAAGGTTTTGCACCCTACAGTTTGGATATCGAATAATTTAGACCTTATCATTCAGGGAGTGTGCTTTTTGATATGGGCTATAGGCACAGTATACTACATTGTGGATATATGGATTAGCACCAAGTTTGGAATTACCCAGGACATGTCGTTCTTGCAGAAAAACATGATTCTGTGGCCGCATGTTCTGTTTGTTCTTCTTCAGGTGCTCAGTGTGCTTTCTGTTGTAACGTCAAACAGCATCAACCTCAACACTGTGTTCTACTCTTATATTTCTATATGCACTGTCTGTTTTTCCTTGTTTACCACCCTCATAATATTCTCGCACCAGACTGCGTCGCCTATTGAAATACCGTCCTTAATTATCTTTCTAGCAGCTATGGCAAATCTGTCGATTGTGTTTGTCTCAGCAAAGAAAATCTCTCTTGTCATCACTGTACTTAATGCAATCTCTGTGCTGTACTACCTTTCGTATGTCACAAACATTATTGATGGATATCTTACCACCTTACGAATTCCCTTCTTTTTTAACAACTGTTGAGAGAATATAGACCTGATGAATAAATGTACAATATCAACTCCATCCTTCACATGTCTTTTTAAGTTCTTTCTGTATGCTGCAGCAGTTTCAACACATACTCTGTTCTCAGTGCGACAGAGTCTTTCTTTGCAGTATGCCCTAGCTTATTTTCTATGTGAGTATTTAGCTATTGATGCTTAAAATTTTTATGCAAAAAGCACGCGTTAAGATATTTAGTATAGAAGATAAAAAAACAGAGCTAAGCCGGTTCCTGTACGTGGTGCAGGGGCAGATTAACTACATTCGAGACATAAAGAGCGAAATCGAAAGTCTGTTTTTCAGCGAATTGTCAATAAAACAGCACATAGTGAGCATAACCGACTCAGATGGGTATGTCATCAGCGACTGGCTGAAGGCCAGCACAGTGCTTGATGGAAAGCTGAATGTATATGTGTGTGGGGGAGGCTGCGGTAAGTGCAAAAACAAAGAGCCTGACGTGTACACATACGAAACAGAAGAAGAAAGCGAGGATGTGAATATAAAAGTAGAAGTTCCTCCAGTGCCCCAAGAAGCAAGTGTAAAAATAGGCAGACTGGACCTAAAGAAGAAGAGCATGCTGCCTTCTATACAGAAGCCTCTTCGCAGAGAAGCTACAAATTCAAAGAAAAGTGTTTCTACAAACTTTGAGAATGTTGGAGACATAGGAGCTAGCAGCAAAGAGAGCGTGTCTAATCTACCAGACACACAGAACATAGCAGAGAATGCAAACAGCCGTAATGATGTCCAAAGTCTTGAAAATGAAACTGAAAAAAAAACCAGCAATACTAATGCACTCACAGAAAGTAGCTGTGCAAGTTCTGCTGATGAGTTCACTTCAGACAGCAGCACAGGAAGGAGGTATCTTACTAAGCGCCACTTGGACCTGGACAGTGTCAGAAAAATCCATGCGCCCCTCAATAGATATGCTAAAAGAAAATAAGAAGTATCTTTTATATTTAAAATGCTAAATAGAGTTGAAGAGAAGCTCCTTGCGTACCACAAGCCCACAAAAAAAGAACTCCGAATGATTTGCTCAAGAGCCATGGACATTCTTCTGCTGGAACAAAATATTGTCCGAATAGAGCCACCTGTTGTAGTCTGCGGGGACATACACGGACAGTACGACGATCTCCTCACTATTTTCAAAATAAATGGGACACCAAAGAAAACAAAATACGTCTTTCTCGGTGACTATGTGGACAGAGGATTCAGCTCGGTTGAGACAATCTCTCTTCTTCTCCTCTACAAAGTTATGTATCCGCAGAACATTGTCCTACTGCGGGGAAACCACGAGTCCAGAGAATTAACGGAAACATACGGACTCTACAAAGAGATATGCACAAAGTACGTTTCTCTTGACATCTGGAAGCTTCTGTGCGAGACCTTCACTTTCCTTCCTATTTCTGCTCTTGTTGGAAGCCGTATATTCTGTGTGCATGCGGGCATTTCTCCATATGCTCTGACATTTGACAAAATACTGCGGATTAACAGATTCATGGAGATTCCGGCATCTGGGCCCATGACAGACATGCTGTGGAGTGACCCTGGGATATACCCGGGGCACTATCCCAGCGACAGAGGGGCTGGATACATCATTGGCCCTGACATTGTGCAAAAGTTTCTTGCTCTGAATGACGTGCATATTATATGCCGGTCGCACCAGCTGGTAAATGAAGGATACAAATTTGCATACAACAATAGAGAACTCGTCACTGTGTGGAGTGCGCCCAACTACTGCAACCGCATGGGGAACAAGGCGACCTTTTTGAAGATAGGAAAGAACCTGCGCGTAGATGACGATTCGTTTGTTTTTTTCGAGCAAGTGCTCAAGCCCACAAAGGAGATAAGAACTCTTCCTTATTTTCATTAATTTATGAAAAAAATAAGAACAAGAGACAGCAGAACAGAGACAAAAAAGGGCAAAAGAGCCGGAAAACTAAAATTATCTGTGTATCTCGCGGGGTGCCTGTGTGCGCTGGTCTTTATGTACAGCCTGTGCGACTTTAAAGCCAAGAAAATCGACTTTAACGACCTGGAGTACGTAATAGCTCTGCCAAGCGACAGGTCTGAAATACCTCTGGACTTGAAGGATCCTATACTGGCGTTTAAGCAGACATTCAGCAAAGAAGAAATAGAAAGAGTGCGAAGAAGGTATGTAATTATCCAGAGCAAGTACAAGAATAAGCTTGTGGCCAATGTCTTCATTATCCCCCAATACTACAGAAACTCCAGCAATACAAGGGACGGATTCTTTCTGTGCTTTGAAATATACAATGTGTACGTCGCTCCGAAGTACAGAGGACAAAAACTGTCAGTACCACACTTGTACCGGTCTTTCAAGCTTTTAAAAGAGATATATAGAGTGAAGCGCAAGCAGAAATCCTATCTGCTTTTACATATCTCCCCGAAGGATAAAGATATGAGCAAAGCCTATGCACTGTATCGAACAAATGGGTTTATGCACGGATTGTTCACCCAATACGGCTCCTACTCTCTTCGCAAAAGATCTGAAGTGTTTTCAGATCCCCAAAGCATAGACTCCGTAGTAAGAAACTATCCGTACTACAACAGCGAGTACAAAGGAGAGCCTCTGACAGGGGGCGATAAGTTCATTTCCATGTTCACTGAAATGGATACCTTCTTCACCACAGTGGAGATGAACGCATACACAAAGAGAGACTACGAGTTTCACAAGAACAGCGCTGAGAAACTTAGAAAGCCTCTTCTGAAGCAGCATAAGTATGTATAAGATCAATGTATGCGGTATAATTCGATCTGTTCGGTATATCTAAATGCCATTTATCTTCTACTGAATTACAGCAGACTGTGCAATATACATCTGCCTTCTATACTTCTTCTGTGCTAGTACGTATATACTGGTATTCCTTCTCGATTTGTACAAGAGAAAAGAGTCTTATTGAAAATAAATTCAATAAAAGAAATAGGTGGAAAATGTTCTAATTTTATTTCAGAATCCTTGTGCGTTTTAGAAACTGTACTTACAGAATTTTTAAATATTCATTGGTATTTTAATTACCACTTTTCAGTCATTTAGATTTTAAACTTCAGTGCACATCACTTGTTTTCATCAATCATTATGTGTATGAACAAACTATAAAGATTATAAGGATAATTCTGCAGTATCAGCTGCACACTAAAGACAAATGAAGATTTAACCAGAACTTGCGAATGTCCAATAGATTTGAATACAGAGAATAGTTTTATACCCATAGCCAATATAAGATTAAAATAGATTTTTATTTTCTTTATGTGATAATCCAGCCGCACCCTCGTATGACACGAGGTGATTTCAAAAGGAGTCTTTTTAGAAGTGTGCTGTGCAGAACCTCGTACACATGGTGTATTTCGCTTTCCAGCCCGGAAAGGATGACTCTTCCTCTGGGCATTATAATATACCTTCTTGTTTTTATGTCTTTTACTCTGTTGTACATGGTGTGCGTGATGAGAGTCTCTCCTGCACTGGCCATGGAACAGAGCCTCGCTGCTTCTATAACGGACTTTCCGTAGAAGTCCAGCCTTTTTGTGATTGGATCATTCTCCACTACACATGCACCTTTGCTGATTCCCACCCGAATCTGCAGACCCCTGTACAGCGGCTTTGTTTTTGAGTAGATAAGCGGATTGTACTCTATCCCCATCTCAGGCCAGTTCTTTCTGAGAAGAATTCTGTGGATCTCAGCGCCAAACTCCATTGCGCACTGTTCGTCATAGAATATCATCATAAAGGCATCCCCTTCTGTCTTAACTTCGTATCCCCCAAGCCTTCTCATGAGACTCCGCACTGTGTTGTTGTGTATTTTCACCATTTGCATCATTTTGATGGAGTCTTTTGTCCACAGTTTCGTGCTATTTACTATATCTGTAAATATGACAATGGGAACTCTTATAAACTGCGATGCAATGTTGTGTGCTGAAAGCTCTTCAAGAATTTTCAGTCCTGTGGAGTCAGGCTCTTTTCGCATCGGATGATCCACCTTGGGAATGAGAGGAACTATGAAAACAGACACATCTCTCAGTTCGTGCGAAAAAATAAATCTCTGCACCTCTGTGGTTGATCGAGACCGTTTGTATGCTACAATAAGATCGGTTACAGATATTTCCTGAAGCACTGATTTTGGAAAAGCCATCAAACACTCATCGGTTTTTCTTTTTTCAAGGCCTGCTGTGCTGAGGTACGGCGTGTTGCACAGGTACACACCCCTTTCGTCTCTAAAGAGAACTAGGTCAATGTCGCTGCTTCCTATGCTGCATATATACTTGTCTGCGGTTATTATAAAGCACAGAATGTCGACCTTTGTTGGAAACATTTTGTGTTTTATGTCGATGCAGAACTCACGCAGTCTTTGCCTGTGCTTTACGAACCTCTTGTACAAGCTGCCCCCTGACTCTGTCTGGAGATACTTTGCCATTCTGCTGAGTGTTTTGTCAACAATGCTCTTTATCTGTTTGTTTTTCGATGAAAAGTATGCGAAAATTTTGACGTTCGCTGCTTTGCTTTTGTCTCCCGTGTTGTACGGCTGTGTCATCAGCTCGCGAACAATGCAGTGTGCTCTTCTTGTTGCGCGCACCTTCTTTCTTTCCTCTTCTTTTCTAGCTCGCTCTTTGGGGATGTATGCCCCGCACTCTAGGCATCTGCTGTGGATCCCCACAATCCCCGGGACCTTGATAAGATTTTCTTCCATTTCTCCCAAAAAAACATTCACTCCGTTATTCGCGAGTCTCTTTACCTTGCTCTGCGGACACGGCATGTACAGGTTGCCCAGAGCGTAGAATGAAAGCGCATCTGCTATCTCTTTATTCGGAAGCTTTGGCATGACTCTGAGCATGTTGTACGACAGATCCACCATTTTTAGGCCTGGGATAACATCTAGCCCGCACACAGACTCAAGCATGTTGAAGCTGGAGATAAAGCAGATAAGCCCTGCAAGCCGCGATATGTTGTCTATCTCTTTTATCTGATTACCTGAAATGTTAAGATGCAGCAGCGATGTCTGGCGAACTGCAGGGTCAATTCGCACAATTTGGTTGTGAGACACGTTCAGATACTCGATGGGCAGCGTCCATATCCTGCTGGGGATGATGTTCAGCGAGTTGTACGGAAGAGAAAGCGAAATAAGATTGTGGCACTCCACATGCCCTTTTTTCTGCTCTATGTATGGAAACTGCAGAAGAAAATTGTGCGCGCACAGGAGTGTTTTCAGATTTGGCGCCAGCACTGAAATTTCTTCAAGCGAGTTGTTCACAAGCTGCAGATCAACCAGAAAAGGAAACTTTCCCACAAACTTTTTCATTTCTACATCTATTATGGATATCTTCTTAAGTGACGAAAGCGAGCTGTATATTCTCCTTGCCGAGAAAACAGTGCGTATGTACAGTCTCTCTGCGTGCCCTTTGAACTTCTGCAGAGGATTCCCCAGAAGATTGAGCTCCACATAGATGTAGTTGCTTTCAAACTCTGTGAGGTGGTTGCTTGCCAAATTGAGATTCGGTATTCGAAGCGCCTGGGGGATGCTCGATATCTTATTATTAGAGGCATTGATGGACTTTAGGCCAATGCTGTTCAGCTTTTCTGGAAGAACCGTTATCACGTTGTACGATATGTCTAAGTGCGCGATGTTATTTGTGGTAAATACAACCTCTGGGATAGAAGTAAGCCCCATGTGCGATAGATTCAGAGAGATATCCTTTGCTATCTCCACCTCTTCTTCCTCCAGGACTTCTAAATTAACCTCCGATGGCCTGGCAACGGGTAGATGCGGGCGCACTTTCGGAGCTTCTCCAAAGAAGAGCTCCAGAAGCTGCGGGAGGAGGAGGTACATCATGAAGACGGCTCCAAGTATGTTTAGGAGCCATCCGAGTTTATTTTTTATTGTCTCCAGCTTGTACAGGAAAGGGTTGCTCCCTATGGCCATAAGAGCCATTATTGTGAAAGAAAAACTCATTGCATCGGTTATGCACGTTATGATAAACTGTTTCTGCATGGATACATCGACAGTTTGTTCTGTCTTTTCTTTCAGTGGTAGAAGAGGCACGAGAGAGTTTGCGTACGTAATGATCTGATTGTGCGGGCAGTCTAACTTGTTCTGTATGTCGATGCTTACTTGGTGCTTTCGAATGATTCGCATCTCAAATCCACAGTTTTTGAAGAGCTTGTTGGCTGGCGTGAGTCTGTGGCCTACCACTTTCAGCAGGGAGTTGTTGAGCTTCCACTGGAGGATCTCTAGGAGTGGGCGGTCTTCCATGCCAAGGATTTTGCAGCTGTTTGAAGTGTCAAAGCTGAGAACAAACTCGTTTTCATCAAAGCCCTTGATGATCCCAATGTTCCTCCACACGGCATGCAGAATGTCGCTCGTGGTTGTTCCGTAGAACAAGTTCATTTCTATGATTTTTCCAAGAATTTCAAAACGGAGGCGCACTTCTTCTGTAGGAACCAGCACTGTTTTAAACTTGGAGTGGCTTACACTGCACGATATCCTTATCATGGGAAACCAGACAAAGTCATCTGTCTGCACAAGAAACCTCTTCAGCACGTATGCTGGCATATTCTTTTTCGTATCTAGAAAGTCAAGAACTCTTTCCTCTTCTTTCTCCAGCTGCAAGCTCTTTCTCTCTTTTTTTCCTGAACTTTCTTCAATTCTCATATATATTTTTTCTGTCTCTTCTTTCTATATTTTATAGCTCTTTTTTAAAAATGCTCTGGTCTCTCCATTCTCTCTGCACGCTTTCCATTTGCAGAAGATCGCTGGAAAAGCAGAGAGCTCTTTTAAAATAAAACAGAATGCATATTTCCTGTTATAACCATGTATCTCTTATCTCTCACTAACCTTCTTTTTAGCTGTATTCTCACAGTCTCTCTTACACACCTTATAACTATTAATATGGTTTAAGTATATCTCTGTACAAATGCTTTATTTACTATTCAGCAACTCCTGCTGATCACTTCATTTGGCTTGTATTGTTTTACAGCTAGAATTAACTTGTACTTTTTTCTTTATATTTTCTGTACACTTTTTTATTTTGCATGCATATTCTTATTCTCTACTAGTCTGATTTTACTTCGAGATTTATGTGGCAGGTATATCTATGTGTTTACATTGAGTAGAAAATCTGAGTTAGATTCAGACAGGGTTAGAGTACACATAGTGCGCTCAAATACTTACAAATCACATATTAGCATTGTATTGATGCCTCTGTTAGATAAAAAAGAAATCTTACAAAGAAGACACAGTCTGTGTAGGGAACACCAGAAAAAGCAGTGTAATTATAATACAGTACACCAAACTGCAGAATATTAGAATTGTAGGCCCAATGGATATTTCATTGGCTAGGGATAGAGAGTCTTTATGTTTCTTATTGCCAAAGTTACCCACAAATCCATAGAAAAGAGCGTACACGATTGTTAAGAGCGGGCACATCGTGAAAAGATAATCTAAAAGACCTATTCCCATACTGTGAAAAACATACGTGAACATAATGAAAGAAAATATTATAAATACTATCCAAAAAGAAAACAAAATGGCAGCTATGTACATAAACACATGGATCTTTCTACTTCGGCGAGGCTTTGACAAAATAAATGCTGCAATGGAAAACGACATAGGATTCATATATAGCAAACAAAACACAATGAAATCTTTTTTGGTTATGCGACCTGAGCTGAAATTCCCTTCAGCAGCGCATGCTTTTGCCAGATCAACACTTACTATAATCTGCATTATGACAGAAAAAAGAGAGCAGATAATGTATCTGAATGCAATTATCCCAGCTACTATTTTTAGATCATATTCAGTGCATTTCTTTTCCTCTGCATCTATTTTTCTGCTTTCTGTAATTTTCTGTACACTTGTAGTATCCATCTTCCTAGTCCTGCTATCAAATTTAAAATTATTTATACCCAGACAATCAAAGCTATCAAAAGCCATACATCATATGATGGCAGATATCTCTACGCGTGTAATTGCAGAGTAGATAGAAGCTCCCACAAAAGTACAGAAAATCATTTTCAGCTGATCTTTAATCTAGCAAAACAGCTGGATATAGTGTATGGATATTTTTATTTATTGTGAATAATCGTTAAACCAGTAATACTGTGCCACAACATTCTCGAGTCTAAATTGGAGGAGAGCAGTCGGTGCATCTGCAAATCTATTCTATTCCCTTTTTGGATATGTAGTCTTCCACTGCCGCCTTTATGGCCTCTTCTGCGAGCAAAGAGCAGTGCAGCTTCACTGGAGGAAGCGCCAGCTCCTTTGCTATCTCAGTGTTCTTAATGTTCATGGCGTCGTATATGGACCTGCCCTTTATCATCTCTGATGCCAGACTGCTCGATGCTATCGCAGACCCGCACCCAAATGTTTTAATTTTCACATCTTCTATTATATCATCTTTTACTTTAATTTGCAGCCGCATGACATCACCGCAGGCAGGCGCGCCCACAAGGCCTGTGCCCACCCCTGCGAGAGTTTTTGCGAATGTGCCCACGTTCCGCGGGTTTGCATAGTGCTCCAGCACGTTTTTGTGGTAGTTCCTACCGATTTCTCCAATAATGTGCAGCATATCTTACAGAAATAAATAAATAAAATATTTTTGTACTTTCTCTGCCAACTGAAGCAGTCTTTTCATTTTTGCGCTATTTTACTCTTTCCATACACAAGGATTTCTTTCTCTCTTTTTTATTTATTTTCTTACAGATGCCAATTAATGCGCCGTGTGTGGACAAAATTATCGAACAGCTTCTTAAGGTACGGCACTCCAAGGCCTCCACGCCCAGAGTAAATCTTACAGAGTCCGAAATAAAGTATCTGTGCAGCAAGTCCAGAGAAGTGTTTCTGGCGCAGCCAATGCTTCTAGAAATGGAAGCGCCCATTAAAATATGCGGAGACATCCACGGACAGTACTCCGATCTTTTGCGAATCTTCGAGTGCGGTGGCCTCCCTCCCGAGAGCAACTATTTATTCCTGGGAGACTACGTTGACAGGGGGAGACAGAGCCTCGAGACGATATGCCTGCTCCTGGCGTACAAGATAAAATATCCTGATAACTTCTTCCTACTCCGCGGAAACCACGAGTGTGCTAGCATCAACAGAATATACGGATTTTACGAAGAGTGCAGAGACAGATACACCTATAAGATATGGAAAAAATTTACAGAGACGTTCAACTGCATGCCTGTAGCTGCGCTAATAGACGGGAAAATATTTTGCATGCACGGAGGACTATCCCCAGACCTGCAGTCTTTCAACCAAATTCGATCAATACACCGGCCAACAGACATCCCAGACAGCGGGCTGCTCTGCGATCTTCTCTGGAGCGATCCCGACAGAGAAATATACAAGTGGGGAGAGAACGACAGAGGCGTTAGTTTTACGTTTGGGGCTAAGATTGTGGAAGAGTTCCTGCAAAAGCACGATTTAGATCTGATATGCAGAGCGCACCAGGTTGTTGAGGACGGGTATGAATTCTTTGCAGAAAAACGGCTGGTGACTATTTTCTCAGCACCTAATTACTGCGGAGAGTTTGACAACTCGGGCGCGATTATGGAGGTAGATGAAAACCTGGTGTGCAGCTTTCGCATACTGAAGCCACTTGACAGCTGCTCCTAGTTCACTGCACAGTTTTGGTTTTTGTGATTTTTAGTTGCCTCCTGCTGATAGAAGGCCAGTGTTTGATAGCACATCCAAACAGGCTGAACCGTTATTAGCCAGCTGTCTTATCTTAATTAAAGAAGTATCATTAAATCCAGCGTATGTCTTTGCGTAGGCAATCTGTTTTGTGAGTTGTCTGCGAAAGATGCACATCTATATCTTAGAAAATGTTGAGTTTGCTTTTGAAAATGCTCTGTCTTGCTGATGATGCCGTGAGTTATGTCGCGCAAAATACCGTGTAATAAATAGCAAACTATACAACGTATGCATAAAGTTTTTCCTAATTCTTTTTATTGAATGCTGTTCTTGCACTGTCCTGTCGCCGATCTTCTGCAGCTTATGATAAGATAATTCGAAATTCATCCTTGGAATTGCTTACTCTGCCGCTAAGAAACGGGCTTCTTTTTCTTGTTCAGTTTTTTCAAAAGAGATTCTTTTTTCTGGATCTTTAGAATTCCTCCCTGCACCACCTGTCCCTTAGACATTAGCTGCTCTATTTTTTCTATTTCCATGAGCTCTTTCCTGATCGCTGCTATTTTGTTCTCTTTAGCCTTTCCCTTATCTTTTATGATGTGTGCAGGAATCCACCCTGTTTCTTCGTCTACTGCGCCTTTTCGCAGAGATGGAGGAACGTATTGTGTTGTCTTCTTCATTTGTATCTTCGCAGGAGGGCTTTCAACGGGCGAAAACGGAACACTCTTCCCTGCAAAGATGCACCCTTTGAGCTCGCTAAACGCCAGCTCTGCTATCTTCTGCGAGTAGTAGTCGAAAAGTAGAATTTTATTGTCGATCGACATCTTACTCGTTATTCCAACTATATAATATCTCCCCTCAGGCGACCAGTCAATCACTGAGCATCCTATCTCCTCGTTCACAGAAAGAGCCATCTCTGATGGATACTCGAATAGCTCCATGTTCCCAGGCAGGTTGTTCATTCCGGCAAAGCAGACAATGTTTTCCTGTCTGTTGAAGAATATTTTGTTTCTGATCCCGTCTTTTACTGTTTTTACTTTTTCTGCTTTTGAGTTGAATATCGACACTTTGCTGGGGCTGTTGTCATAGCACACTGCAAACTCGCTCTTCTTCAAGAACGCCACGTCTGTGATCGGATTGCCCACACCTGACATGAGCTTGATCTCTCCTTTTTCTGTGTCCATGTAGTACAGTGCCTTTGTGTCATAGTACGTATCGTTCTTGCTGTCCAGAGAGCACATGCATATCATTCTTTCTTCGCTGTACTTCGTGTCTTGGATAAGGCTGGCTGATATCAGATTAAGAACAACCTGTTTTTTGACTTTTTCTCCGTTCTCCATTCTAATTATTTCTATTTCACCGCCTGATCCTTTGTACACTCGCACTGTGACTAGGCACTTGTTCGTAACCGAGTATAGCAGAGGGGCTGGTGTTTTTATTTCGGGCACCTCTTTTCGAGCAACGATCGAGTATACTTTCAGGACCCTGGGCTTGGCTTTGCTTATGGCTGCCGTGCACATTCCCTGTTTTTTCTGTATTTTCAGGAACACTGGCTCTTTTTTAGCTGCTGGTACGGGTTTTGCTGTCTTAACCGGTTTTTTTGCAGCTGAATTTCCCTCAGCTGTTTTTTCAGTAGCTGGCTCCTCTGTTTTACCTACCTCTTTTCCTGGCTCTGCGGCACTCTCTACTGCAGGATCTTCAGGTGCCATTTTCTCTTTTTCACTTTCTGCTGTTTTGGAGATACTCTTTTCTGCTTTTGTATTTTCGGATACGGGCTCGTCTGTTTCTTGTGTGTATGCAAGATAGTCTCTTGATAGCGCAGCAGATTTAACGCGCTCTGCGCTGTATAGCACTTCTCCTTTCTGGATAAGATACATTTTCTCGCTCTTTGTTATCACAGACACTGTGCTTTCCAGCAGACACTCGATGCTCTTAATTTCTGCTATGCTGTGGACATATTCCTCCTCTGTCGCTGTGTTTCGTATGATCAGCTGGAGGCTTGTAGAGTATGCAATCCACTCCTGCCCAAGCTTGCAGCAAATGCACGGTATTGGCTTGACTTGACTGTTGAATGCGTCCAAGTGCACGCCCTCGTTGGAGAAGGCAAGAACTCGACTTATTGTTTCCGGCATGCAAAAAAATATTTAGATAGTTTTATCCATTCCTCCAGTTTGCACAAGATATGGCAGCATGCAAGCACACTGGCATCTGCTGCTTAAGAGTCCATAGAAATAAGACCGTAAAGGAATATAGAGCACTAAAGATAGCGAAAGCACAGAAAATATTGAAAGTACTGCATATGGAAAGAAACGAGTGCAGCACACAACAGATTATGATCATTTTTTCTGTTTCAAGCTGGAATGAGCTGCATACGCACCACTTGGTCTATAGTCTAGCAGAAGAATAGCTATCTTGTGCTCTAGCAGTAGACTAGGAATGCAATTGTTTAATCTTTGCCAACCAAGAAGATTTTTTCAGTAGCTAGAAAGAGCAATTAGCCTTCTATAGATGTATGGCAAATGAGAACAAGAAAAGAGCGAGAATGGATATATAGGAATTAGTTAGCAGAGCAGAAATAACAGCTGGATGTTCTCAATAAAACTTTATTTTTAACAGTAGAAAGATCCTGCAGATTGATAAATCAGCAGATTGCTCGTTTAGTAGCATCTTCCAAATAGCCCCATGTGCATTGCATCATTTGAGCAGGCACTGCACTTTCCAACGGGCTTCTTTTCTGAGAAAGGAATGCACAGCGACTTGGCGCCTGCCATCAAGACAGTTCCGTGCTTGTCTCTTTCCTCTGTGGCTTTCTTTATGCCATCTTCGCAGGACTCTGTTCCACACCACGCCATTGTAGCCATTTTCTTGTTGTGCAGAGCCGCGTTGAGCTCTTCAATCGAGGACGCATGGATCTTGGAGGAGTCTCTTTGTATCTTTGCTGTTTCGTACATTGTGTCGTGGATGTTATCCAGATTTTCCTGTATGTTTTTTGCAATGCCATCTAAAGATACCTTTTTTTTGGTTTTATCGATTCTCCAGGAAAGATACGCACTATTCTCTTCGAGATCTTTTGGGCCCAGTTCAACTCTCAAAGGGACTCCTCGGGCTTCCCACTGGTTGAATTTCTGTCCGTGCGAAATGTTCTGGGCCAGGTCTGCTTTTGCTCTTATTCCCAGCGCCTTTAGATTCTTTTCTATTTTTTCTATTTCCTCGATGACTTTCTGCCTCATTTCCTCTGGGACTTTCTTGGAGAATCCGCATGGCACAAGCACCACCTGAACAGATGACACCTTTGGAGGAACTACAAGCCCTCTGTCGTCTGAGTGCACAAGGATAGCTACTCCTATGCTTCTTGTGCTGAGCCCCCAAGAGTTCTGGAAAACAGGCATAAAAGACCCAGGATTGCTTGGATCTTCAACTGTTATGTCAAACATCGTGGAGAAGTTCGTCCCCAGAGAGTGCGATGTTGCTGCCTGTATTCCCTTTCCTGTTGAGGGAATAAACACCTCAACTGTGGTTGTGTAGTCTGCTCCTGCAAATGTTTCTTTCTTGCTTTTTGTTCCCTTTATGACAGGCACAGCCAGCAGATTCTTGTACACGTCTTTGTAAAGATCAAGAATCTCAAACACTTCTTTGTCTGCCTCTTCTCTTGTAAAGTGGGCAGTGTGTCCTTCCTGCCACAGGAACTCTCTTCCGCGCACAAAAGGCATGGTCTGTGTGGTTTCCCATCGCAGAATGTTGCACCACTGGTTTAGCTTTAGGGGCAGGTCTCTGTAGCTTTGGATCCACTTGGAGAAGTATGGGTACATAATTACCTCAGATGTAGGGCGTATTGCCACAGGCTTTTCCAGAGGCTTTCCGCCGCACTCTGTGATCCATGCAACTTCTGGGGCAAAGTTTGCAAGGTGCTCTTTTTCCTTTTCAAGACAGGCGCTTGACACAAGCATGGGGAAGTATGCCTCTTTTACATCCATTGTATCAATTTTTTGAGTGAAATACAGCTTGATCGTATTCCATATAAAGAAGCCGCTTGGCCGAAGAACGTAGCACCCGTTAATGTCGTGGTACTCCAGTATCTCGCCCTTTGTTATTGTTTCTTTGAACCATTTTGGGAAATCTTTTTCTCGCGTAGACTCTATGGAAAACTTTTGTGTTTTAGACATGGGACTGGCAAATTTACAAAAATAAATACACAGCTCTATTTCCTCCACATTCGAATATAAATAAGCAAATTTTCTGAGCAAATTAATAGAGGGGATGGATCTTACTAGTTCAATTATCATAGAGCCTTTTGAAGTTGTTATAAATAAAGAAACAGGAAATGGAAAAATATCTTTAAGAAACGTTACAGAGAGAGACTATGCATTCAAGATAAAGGCCACGCATCCAACAAGCTACAAGGTAAAGCCTTGCATTGGCACGGTGTACAGCCATGATGAAGTAGTGGTTGAGATTGAAATCTCAAAAAACACAGACATGTACCAGCTGCACGAGCACAAGTTTCTCTTCCAGTTTGTAGAAACAACACACACCCTCACAGGCGACAGCCTTCGGCAGCTGTTTTCTCTGAAGAGTGTTAAAAAGATAGAACAGAAGCTGAATGTAAGATACTCAGGGCCGATCTTCTCTCCAGAGAACAGCATCACCAAAGAGCCAGAAAACAACGTTGTGCCCTTCATTGCTGCTCTATTTATCACCTACTCTACAATTATTCTTATTAGGAAAATAATATTCGGATTCTAATCAGCAGAGTTTTCTTTGTATATCATAGTGCAAATAGCTGCCATTTTTACTGCACATTGCCAATAAAAGCTATTTAACATAAGTATAGGGATAGGCGTTGTACAGATGATGTAGCCTGCGATGGCATGCTGTCTATTCTATGTCTAGTGTATACTGCACTGTACGCTGTGCAGAGGTATTTGAGCACCAATAAATTTTTGCACATTCTCCAATCGCCAAAAAAGGTATCTATAGCACATATTTTTTGAAAAAGAATGGAGAGAGCAGAAGAAAAGATAAAAGACACAGCGCTTGAAGAAGAGCTAGTTGCAGAGAGCTCCAAACAGCACGAGGGAAATCCTGTTGAGCACAGCATTGAGAAGATTAAAAAGGAGCAGGCAGAGGTCGAGGAAAGCATCCACTCTGCTCTTGCAAAGATTGTAAAAAAGTTCTCCGGTCTGGGAATCGATGTTTTGCAATGCACAAAGCTGGATATTGAGGGAGCAGACGTGGAAAAAGAGGTAGAGTTTTTGAGAAAATGCCATCTGCTGAAGGAAAGCAACGAGCGTGCTCTTCTGAGACTGAAGATTGGCCGCGTGACAGAGGAGTTTATGAGCACGCTGGAAAGTGTTGCCAGTGCAGCAAAGAGTCTGAGCGAGTGGGCTGCGAATGTCCAGAGATCCATAAAAGAGATAGAAGACACGGTTGTAGAGCGCAATACACTGAGCGAGGTGTACACAGGCGCATACATAGTAGAAAAGTACGAAAAGTTTGCGCAGGACGTAGCGCCCGTGGAGTACATTCTAGAACAGGCGTGTCTGATAGCCAGCCGCCACAGAGATATTTTTCCAGAAAAGGAAAGAGCAGATTTCCTTCTATCAGAAAGCTTTATAAAGCTGTCCTCCCAGGAAGAGCGCGTTCTTAGACATCTTCTATCTGTAGCACTTGATTAAATTCTATTTATTGATTTTTATTCATTATTGGTGTCTTCTAAAATTTTTTATGAGTCTAGTTATAAAGAATGCAATTAAAGCTCTTTCTGATGGAAGAATGCTTGCATCGATTATATGGTGGATCTTTCTTCCTCTCAGCATTCTAGTGGATGCGCTGCTACAGCCTGCAGTGACCAAGCTCTACTACGGGTTTAGAAAGGGAAAACAGATGATTTTCTTCTCCGAGATCTCTCGAATATCAGCTGAGACATACGAAAGCCCAGAGAACGCAGTCAAAAGCCTCAAAAAGACGGCAGTGGAGCTTATTCTGCTGTGCTCTCTGTCTCTTCCCGATGCACTGCAGAAGATGATCGCAGAATACTTTAAAAAGGAAAGCGGCGAAAAGAGTGCAGGAGCACCCAAGCCAGCAAAAAAGTCGTTTAAGGCCAAAAATCCAAAAGGCACATTTTTGGAGAAGTGTTTAACAGAAGCCGCAGAGATGTTCGAGTGGATTGCGAAGATAATTACGTCTGGTGTTATATCTATCCTGTCCTACGCTTTCTACTACATTCTCATATTCATTCTGATCATGGTCGTAACGACAGTCGAAATGCTCTTCTACATGGCAAAGTATCTTTTCACTGTTATGTACACATACGCCAAAAGTATCCCCTTTATTGGAAATCTTTTAGTCGATATGCCTGCACAGAAGTCTCTTGTTTTTGTCGACGATCTTCTGAAGATCATTGACCTAAACAATTTATGGCAAAAACAGTACACAGTAGAAAAAGTCATAAAGTGCGAGAGAATTGAAACAATCATTTCGAAATACATCAGACTGTGGCTTATATTTATATCCACATGTGTGGTTATTCTGTGCAGGGCTCTGATAGAGCTCGGAAGGGTCATATCAGACACCAACAACTACACTGCATTCACCATGGGAATTATGGGCATGCTTGGATGCGCTGCAGTGTACGTCTCTTCTTTCTACGTCAGCGAGTACGACTTCTCAATGTTCGCATATGAAGGCATTATTTGGCCAGGATTTAATGCACACTCCAGCCGCGCCCTTCTTCTTCTCTACGTTATGTCAGTTGCTGCGTCTGTGTACTCGCTCTACATATCGATCACCGATAAGGAAAACGAAAAAAACCAAATGGAGTCATCAAGAGCCGAAAGAAAAGAGTTCAAGTTTGCAGTTTTGACAGCCCTCATTGCCCTGCTAGTATTCTTGTACAGCGGATCCTTCCTCAATGTTCTCACAGCCGGGCCTATGATAATGCTCGCGACAGTCCCTAAGTCTCTGATATACGTGATGACCATCGGAGCAATCTACGACATAAGGAACATGTTCTACCACAAACACATAAACGAGATAAAACAAATGAAGAACATCCTGGCGCTGGGTCTTCTTCTGTCCTGCTTCTGCTTTATGTACAGCACACTCGCATACCTACCGCACATCTCCATGGCGCTTGCTTTATTTACGTACATCCTGCCCGTTCCCTCTGCAAAGATGGAAAGAGAGCTGATGCCCGAGGGAAGAGGGATGAAGATCAAGCAGGCAATATACCTCAGCATTCGAGTGATTTTAATAAGTGCTCTGGCCTCTTTCATCACTCTGCACCTGCCCACTGTCCTTTTTAGGCCATTCTTGTACCTAAAAGGGTCTCTCGTTGGAATAAAGAATCTGCTCATTCTAGAAACATACGCAGTAATCTGAGTCCAGAAGACAAAAGATATCCTTAGGGCATCTTTGCAGTCTTTCTACCGGTCTAAATAAAGATAAAACTTCCAGCAGATTTACATCTTCAAAACGTGCACTCACTTTCTTATTTGCCCCCACTGAAAAAACGGATAATGCAAAACTTAAAAAGCCCAAAGTTATAATAATTTATTCTTGGCTATTTTCTACGCAGACCAATAATCGATCTGGTGCTCAACTCTAGTGATAGCTGGCACTACTCTCCGGTCATATTTTCTTCCATGTCTCCAGCCTCATCTGCACCGATATGCACATGGCCATCATTTCCTGGACAAGCAGTTTAAATGCATACGGCATGTACACTGTGCTTATGTTCGTGCGTGTTCCGCACATCTGGCAGGAGTATATCCCCCTGTCTCTATTCCCAGCACAGAATATGCCGCAGTCGTTGCACACAAACACCTCAAACCTGTCGCTCACATCGCACAGCCTTTCTTTGAGGAAAGAAGCTGCCCCGTGAGAGATCATGCAGTCTCTCTCCATTTCCCCGAATCGCAGCCCTCCGTCTCTGCTCCTTCCTTCTACAGGCTGTCTAGTAAGTATCTGCACAGGCCCGTGTGCTCTCGCGTGTATCTTATCAGCCACCATGTGTTTTAGCCTCTGGTAGTACGTGGGCCCTATGAACACCTGGCTTCTCATCTTTCTCCCGGTGAATCCAGAGTACATCACTTCAAATCCTCTCTTCTGGTACCCGTACTTCTTCAGCTCATCGCTTATGTCTTCTACGCTCAGGCCAGTGAAGGGCGTAGCATCACCCTCCTTTCCTGACATGGAGCTTACCTTCCCCAGCAAGCACTCTACCAGATGCCCTATCGTCATTCTGCTGGGGATTGCGTGCGGATTGATGATGATATCTGGGGTGATTCCGTCTGCTGTAAACGGCATGTCCTCTGGGGAGAGCATAATTCCAATGGTTCCCTTCTGTCCGTGTCTCGATGCGAACTTATCCCCCATCTGCGGGGTTCTTGCTGATCTTACGCGAATTCTCGCGTATCTGTACCCGTCTTTTGTCGTAAGTATCACGCGATCTACCACACCGCTCTCAGTTCCCCGCATGGTTGTGCTGGCATCCTTGAGCCCATCAGGCGTTGTCACTACTTTTCCTATGAGCACATCCTCACCAGAAACACGCGTCCCAGGGGGCACCAGGCCATCATCATCAAGCTTCTCGTAATTGGCATTCTTCATTCTCTGCACTGTCCTTCTCTCTGGCTTCATGAATCTTTCCTGCTCTTCGGGCTTTGTGCGGCTCTCTACATCGCTGTATGTCCTGTAGAAAAAGCTCCTAAATAGCCCCCTATCCACAGCTCCTCTGTTCATCACCACGCTGTCTTCCTGGTTGTATCCGCTGTAGCAGGCGATAGCTACCATTGCATTCTGTCCTGAGGGCAGCTCTCTGAATCTGAGGAAGTTCATGCTCTGCGTTATCACAAGGGGCTTCTGCGGGTAGCACAGGACATTGGAGAGAGAGTCCATTCTCATCAAAAAGTTTGTCGCGTACATCCCCATTGCCTGCTTGCCCATAGCGCTCTGGTAGGTATTTCTTGGCGACTGGTTGTGGTCTGGGAAGGGCACCACTGAAGCACAGACTCCGAGCATTGTTGCTGGCTGTATTTCGCAGTGTGTGTACAATATGTCTGTGTTGTCAAGGTCTGCTGGCTTAACTGCGATCATTGCTGTTTCTTCCTCTTCCACGTCCAGAAACTCAACGCATCCATCTGCCATCAGCTCATTCCACGTAAAGTCTCTCTCTCTGTTATTCACTAAAAACTCTTCTATTTTGAGGACACCCTTCTCCACAATGAACAGAGGCCTGCAGGCTCTTCCCCCGTCTGTGTTGATTCTTATCTCTCTTTCCCGCAGATCGCGCACTATTCCTATCTCTGCTGACAGCTCTCCTGATCTTCTCAGGTACTTCAGCGTGCTCATGAGATCATCAGGTGATCTGTGCACACCAACCCACGATCCATTCACAAGCACCTTTGTTGCTCCTGCAATTGCTGAGGGGCTTACCTCCTCTAGTCCCTCGAGCCCGCACTCCTCGAGCAGCTCTATCACCGTGAACGAGCTTGTGCCCACTGAAATATGCGACATAAGAGCAAAATTCTTTACAAGCCCGCAAGCCTGTCCTTCTGGTGTCTCTGCGGGACACACCATGCCCCAGTGGCTCGAGTGCAGCTGTCTTGGCTTAGCCAACTTTCCGTCTCTTCCCACGGGCGTATTTACTCTCCTCAGATGCGACAGCGTAGAGATGTAGTTGTATCTGTTCAGGACCTGTGCTACGCCCGCCCGAGCCTGCATGCTCTTCGACTGCTCTCCCCAGTTTCCTGTGGCAAGAGAGTACCGCAGGCCCTGCGTGAGTGTGGATGTGCGCAGGCCTATCACGAGGTTTAGATCTTTGTTTCCATCGATGCATCTCTGCATGTGCTTTGAGAGCTCGTTGCACATTTTCTTAAAGAGCATTCTGAATAAGCCAGTCATCAGTGGGCCTGCTAGATCGAGTCTCTTTCTTCCGTAGTGGTCTCTGTCTTCTTCGCTTCTTCTTCCAAGGGCAACCATCAGGAGCTTATTGATCGTGTATCCGAACAAGTATGCTTTCTTTGTCTCGCAGAACTCTTTTGTTCCCACGTGCGGCAGGAACTCTTTCTGGAACATGTCTTTTGCAAACTTGATTCTCTTTTCTTTCGTGAATCCTGCGGGTGCCACTCTCTTCCCTATGTAGTCCAGAGCCACTCCCTGGTCCTGGATGACAAAAGCCTCTTCAATGCTCGGCCGCAGCATGCTGAGCATCTCTGTGTCTGAAAAGTCGTAGCATATGTGCTCGAGTATCTCCTTATCTGAGACAAATCCAAGAGCCCTGAAAATGATCACTACAGGCACATCTAGCTTGGCATGCGGTAGAACAGCTCGCAGCAGATACCCACCCCCTGATGCGCTCTCTGCAGGCCGTGTGATAAGCCTGATGGTAAGCGATGACGGCATTCTTAGCCCGTGCTCAGGCACTGATCGCATCTCTGCGGTGTACAGATAGGGAGAGGGAGGGGATTTTTTGAAAATATAGACGAGATTTGTTGCCATTCTCTCGTGCGCGATAAGAACCTTCTCTGATCCGTTCACAATGAAATATCCTCCTTGGTCGTACGGACACTCTTCCATCTTGTTTCTGTCTTTGTCGTCTATGTTGTTGTACACGCAGTAGAGAGATCTCAGCATGATGGGGATCGAGCCGATGGGCATTCTTTTGTAGACGCGCGTTTCGACCTCTTCATCTCCTATGTGCTCTGTCTTCACTATGTCTATGTACAGGGATGCTGAGTATGTGAGGCTTCTCACGCGCGCATCGTTTGGAAACATTGAAGACGTCCTTCCGTCAGGCTCTGTTATTGTTGGAGGCTTGCTGACGTAAATCTGTTTGAACTTTATCGTGTATTTCTTCGCCTGGTCCTCTTCGCCCGTTGGGCTGTGCGCCAGCAGAACGATCGTTGAGTTCTCGTCGACTACCTCCTGCATAGTGCTCTGTATAAACTCGTTGAAAGAGTCCAACTGCTGCCTTACCAGGCCTTTTTCTTTAAAAAATGCCGAAACTACTTTCCAGCAGTCTTCCTGCGACAACTTCTTCATTCTTTTAAAAATAAATTAGAGGACGAATATATACGCAGTGCTTGGAGCGCAAAGTGCTTAGGATGTGAGTGCATAGGCACAATCTGTGCACGCAGCACCGCTCTTGAAAGAGTTTCTTTGTTGTTGGAGAGAGTGTCTCTGTCTCTTTCCTTATAAAGAAGAAAAAGACTAAAATGGGCAGTTGATATATTCTATTAGCACTGTAAAAATATTTGCAAATGGATGAGAAAACGCTCTTTCAAATATTTAATATACCGAGGGAGTCTTTCACAAAGGATCTGCTAAAGAGCAGCTACTACAGCATAATTAAGAACGTGCACCCAGATAAGATGGCTGCCAGCGCAGAGGGCCGAGAGGAGGCAGCGCAGTTCATAAACAAAGCGTATAAAACACTTAGCAACGACTATGTTAGGAGTATTTACGAATATTCGCTGGACAACATGAGAAATTTGGTGAAAAGAGATCTTCCACAGGGAATATACGGAGATAAGAAAATAACCGTGCTGGACCTTGAAAAAGAAAGAATCGGGTGCAACAAGGGGCTTGTGAGCACAGAGTTCCTCGATGAAATCCTGGGCCTAGAAGATAAGATAGAGAGCGTGCACGGGGAAGAGCTTGAAGAAGTAGAAGGCCTTATAAAAAAAGAAATAGAAAAGTGTGCAGAAAATAAAAAAGACGTAAAAGCCCTTGCCAGATGGAAGTACTACGACAGACTTATCAATATTATTCTGCAGAAGAAAATGATCGAATAGATTAAACAAGATAGCTAGAGTAAAATGATCGGATAGATCAAACAAGATAAACTGAGTGATATAATCGAGTAAGCTGAATAGAATAGTAACTGGCAGAAATCACTGCATTTTCTGTGCATAGAGAGCAACTAAGGAATATTCGCATGTAATTAACAGTATAATAAACTCAATAGAGTAAAAAGATCAGCATGTCTACATATGGCTATTTACTCACGTACACATTCTCATTATACGTTCAAATTTTATTCTGTCTTCCATAAACAATAAGCCGTAGAGACTCTGCCAATGCTTAAATTAAAATAGCAATGAAAATCAAACCAACTTAGAAGAGAGAATGGCGAGAGTTCTCCGATAATATAGAAAAATAAATAAGACACACTTAGACAGCACTGTGGCGCAATGGCAGCGCGCTGGGCTCATAACCCAGAGGTTGTAAGTTCGAGCCTTACCGGTGCTATTTTTTTTTAAGTTTGTTTGTGCCCATGCACATATTTGTTTCTTTCCCTCTTGATGATTCGGCAAACGAAGACGTTATTTTGTCCAACATTCGAAAAGGCCTTGGGTCTGTAGGAAAGGACTGCGATCTGCTCACTCTTCCCATCATAGAAAGCGAGTCCATTGATTGTTTGTTTGATGCCGAAGAAAGAGTCCTTGCGCTGGAGCGCCTTGTTGAGGACGTGATCCGGAAGTACATTACTTCCTACACTCTGATCAACCCAGCGGGCATCACAGACACCGTGGTGCTGGGGAAGAGTTTTGACCATTTTTTGAAGTCCTTCCAGTGGGACAGCGCGAAGTATCCGCTATCTTCGAGGATGTCAGAGATCCTTGGAAGCATGGAAGAGGAGGCGATGGAGGCCATGGATGCGCTGAAAGAGAAAGAGGCTGCATATGCAGAGGAGAAAAAAAGAAAAGAGCAGATCACCCACAGCAGAGAAGATGCACAGATATACGACGTTGACATAGATGCGATAGAATACAGCAGCGATGAGGAGATATGCGCGCCGTTTTTCAAAAAGTACTACATCGGAGTCAACGAGAAGCTGCGAGAGAAAGACATTGAGGCTCTATCAGAGATAGATGGATTGTTCATAGAGTCAAGAAAACTCGTCAAAAAATGCTCAGACGGAGAGATATACGAGTCACTTGGGCGCGCTGACATCGAAGAAGAAATCGCAAAAAACATAGAAGAGTGCGGGTTTATTGTAAGGAAGCCCCAGTTCACAAAAGAGGCATACCATCAAAAAAAAGAAAAAGACGAAGAAATAGCACAGCACATCAAAGAAATGGAGTCTCTGTTTTCTGAAATGATCATAGGCAGGCTGCCGCGCATTCACACCCTTCTTCTCCACGTCAAGCACATTGGTCTGTACATTGAGTCTGTTCTTAGATACGGGCTCCCATCTATGTTTTGTGTTTTCATTCTTGAGAACAAAAATATGGCCAAGGTGATGCAGAAGTGGAAGAAGCTGTCTGCCTCCTGGAAATACTCTTCGCGGATGTCCGCTGGCGAGAAGTCGTCTATGTCCAGGAGCGCTGAGTCGATGTACAATTTTGTTTACAAGACGGTAGGAGAGTTTAATCTGGAGAAGATTGATAGAGAATAAAACAAAATTATATTCATTTAAAAATCGTGCAGTGCCGGCATAGATGCATTTTCAGGTTATATTCCATCCGTGCCTGAGTTTATTTTTTATCTGATTGTAGGTGCCCTACAAATGTCCAAAGCAGCCACTAGAACAGCGAGGACTCTATTGGCCTCCATCTCATATAAGGAAGAGTCTGCTGAGCCTGATTTGTCTCTTTGGTTGGTCGAGCAGATGCCTATTTGGACGCATTGGGAAAGATGGTTTGTCAATTGTAAAACGCACAGGACCTATCGAAAAGACGTTAAATAAATAGAAAATGAAACCTATTTCAAGGAATGTATAAAACACTGTATGACAAAACAGTACAACAGTTGGAGAAATACAAAACATACGTGGAAACCATTCGTGAAAAAAGAAGAGGCGCAGAGTGTGTAGCACCCGAAGAGGAAAACTCATCCGCAAAACAGACAGAGAAAGATCGTGGAAGCAGTGCACCAGTAGCATCAGATAGCAGCACCGAGCACGAAGATATTTTCTGCCGGATCTGCTACTCGTACGAAAGTCCGCTAGGATGCCTGAAAGACTTGGTAAGTCCGTGCGGGTGCAAGGGAACGATAAAATACGTGCATAGATACTGTCTGCGGATATGGCGGTTTAAGGGAAAACAGGTGAAGGACATTAAAGTGTGCGAGCAGTGCTTCTGCGAGTATGTGGTTGATGACGAGAAGAGCGTTGGAAAGTCGATTGTCACAATATCAACCATAGCCATCATCCTCTCTATGCTTATTCTCACAAGCATTTTTGTTTCTTCTTCAGCAGACACTGCGGAATTCATAGCAAATGACATATACGCGTACATGTACGGAAACTCAAAAATGATCTCTTTTGATGACCCGATCATTATATGCAACATGGATGCGGTTGTTGCTGAGAAGAACCACCAAAACCCTGCGCGCGCATCGCACTACACCGTGCAGAAGATGCAAACTCTGAGCGGCGAGAACGAGCACTTTGCAAGCATCAAAAAAAGGTACATTTACACACTGAAGAACATACACCTGCTCGATGTAAAAAAAGGAGACTCTTTTACTTCAATTGCTGCCCTGGGCTGTGCATACACTATAATGTTTGAAGACACGCCGTTTCTGTTTGTTAACTTCCTTCTTTCTTTCTGGCGAGTGATATCGTTTGACAAGATAGTAGACTGGTGCCTCTACGCGGTTGTTATTGGGTACATATACAGCAAAATATTTGAAAAGATATACAGATACATTGACAACTACTGCATGTACGTTATAAATCTATACTGAGCCACCGTAATCTTCTGCACTCCATGCTATAATAAATGCAATCTGTATTCTATTTTCGTACATCTCCTCCACCAAATGATTATAAAAACCAAACATCCGGTCTCTACCTAGCCAAGTGTGCTACAAATATGCTATATCATCTTATCTATGAACACGATATACCTGATCGAGTAAGATACATATTATGTATAGAGTGAGCAACGGCATTGGGAAGACCTCTCTTTGATCTTTACTGAGACAACTGCATGCTGGCTTATCTATCTTATCCCATTGATAGTTGTTAATGTTCATTAGTACACTAATCCATGCAACTGAATATCGATGCAAATGCAAATGAAAAGTGTAGCAGAGTCAAATAAAAATAAATTTAAATCTGTAAACACAAATATAAATACGTCTTAATTTTTTATTAAAAGTGTCTGCAGTGCTCCAAGTAGAAAGAGTATAAGAAAAAGAATGAATGGAAGAGCTGCTGGTTTATTTAGCTGATTTGCTGTCAGAGAAGTATGTCTTTGTACAAATCAGAAACACTGCACCTTGGCGAGTCTACTGAGACCTTCTTGATCTTTGCCATTTCGTTGTACGCTGACTCGTTCAGCTCAGCTGCAGTTCTATCTGCGTTGGAGCCCATGTATTTTTTAACACACTCAATTGAGTCGTTCTGTTTCCGCGCCTCTATCTCTTCTGTGTTTCTGTACCCCGTGAAGGCATCTGTCATTGAGTGGCCGTTGTATCTGTACGTTTTGCACTCTACTATTATCGGGCCTTTTGCAAGTGCGTGTTCTCGAGCGAACTTGAAGGCAGAAGCAACAGCAAAGACGTCAGTGCTATCGAGAAGGATTCCCGGAACAAAAGAAAATCTGTCGTAGATACTCAGGGAAGCACTCGCCCGAGAAATAGGCGTTCCCATCCCGTATTCGTTATTTTCGCAGAGAAAAATGATGGGAAGCTTCCACAGGGCTGCCATGTTCAGCGACTCGTACAGCTGTCCTTGGTTCGCTGCGCCGTCTCCAAAGGCAGCAATTGTTACGTTCTTGCAGTTGAAAACATCCCAGATGCCGTTAGTCCACTCGCCAACTACTCCTGTGGGATTTTCAGGTTTTTTAGAAATTGGATTGTTCAGTGAAGATCTGTACTTTTCAGCAAATGCTGCGCCCAGCCCCAAGGGAATCTGTGCACCTACAATTCCATGGCCGCCAAGGAAGCGATTGCCATACAGGTGCATAGACCCTCCCTTTCCGCGCGCACATCCGTCTACAGACCCAACTTGCTCGCATATGATCTCTTTTGCGTCAATCCCAGAGATCAGAGCAAACGCATGGCACCTGTAGCTTCCTATGAGGACATCGTTTGAGCCCAGAACCATTTCAATTCCTGCAGCAATGGCCTCCTGGCCTATGCTCAGATGGCAGAATCCTCGTATTTTCTTGTCTTTGTACAGGTCGCTTAGGACCATTTCCATGTTGCGTATTCTCAGCATGGTTTTGCACGCGCTGACAGCTTTCTCCTCAGTAGCCTCTAGATGCTCAGGGCCTTTTTCAATAAGATGCAGTTCATATTGATACATAAACAAACAATAAAAAGTGATTTTATTTCTTTTTTGATATTCAGAGAATTTGCCCAAAGAACAGAGAAGTACTCGAAAGAGAATTAGCCAATCGAAAAGACAAATAAATACTCCAAGCCAGCTCATCTGCGCTCAAAGTTAGCTGAATGCAATGAAAAAAGAGAAATAGAAAAAACAGCCAATCAGTTGGATAAGTAGCTCTTTGTAGTGAAACGTTATTATAAGTGCAGTCTTACTTCGTATAAATATGTTTATATTTATTTTAAAACCTCCTAGTTTCTGAACAGATCGTGCTCGCTGTCTATTTTTTCAGCTTTTCTTTTTCTTCCTCTGTCCTACTCCAGTGCCTTTCTTACTCGCTTTTTACTGACTTATCGCTTCCCTTGAACCTGTTGAAGATGCTATGACAGATCTCGTATCCTTTGTATATATACATCTCTTTCATATCGATCTTTGCAGGCTTTTGGTTCTTTTTCTGCTTTTTCAGAATGTTCGCACTTTTTCTTTTCTTCTCCTCTGTGTAGAACGAAATGCACACTCTCAGCACATCGTACACGATAAAGGTAAAGAGCATGCTTATGCCAAGCGACAGGACAGAAGGCATGTAGAAGGTGCCTTTCTTCTGTGCTCCTGCTCGCGCCTTGTAGTTCTCCATAAACTGCGGATGTGCTTCGTCCAGTATCCAGTTGTAGGCTTTTCTTAGGTGCTCCTGCATGAGTATTTGGTACCCATTCACGATGATCATTTTTGCTTCTCCTTCTGTAAGGTTTTTCCCCACAGGCATGGGCTTTCCCTTTACCTTGGCCATGTAGCACTCCTTTATAAGCTTGGAGTGCTTTTTCGTGATCTCCTTAGGGCTTGCGCTTCGATTTACGTCGAACAAGGAAAATATCGTGTTATACCCCATGCTGTGCAGATTCTGGATGTAAGACGCCACGTGCTCAATGTCCTTACTGGCAATGCACTGGCACGCGTATGCAAACGCGATGACTACTCCTACCAATCTCATATTCATTAAAACATAAAAAATAAGTGGACTTAAATAGCAGAAATATTTAATTTAAATTGCTGCTTTTATTGCTTGCCAAAAATCTAGTAAAAAATTTCATGGATACTCTGCAGGCGAATAAACTGGTTATTTCAGAAGACAAAATGGCCAACTCCATTGAAATGAGCATACGCGATGAAGACCACACCCTTGGAAACGCTCTTGTCTCTGAGCTGCAGAAAAAAGAAGGCGTTATGTTCGCTGCGTACAAAATACCCCATCCGCTGCAGAACATTCTAAAAGTAAAAGTAGCTGCAGAAAACACCGAGGATAAGCCCGTTGAACTAGTCAAATCTTGTCTAGACGATCTCATCAGAGACTGCGAAACCATGCTAACCCATATTTATAAGTAGATTTATATTTCCAAAATAGGCAAACATACGCCTTTTTCTATGTTTCCAGCTCCTATCAGCCTCCAATGCCCTCGCAGCTTTCTTGATATGCTCAGAGTCGCGCCTATCTCTGCGCAGATGGGCGTAGCCAGGATGAAAGATGCTTTGTTATCGCTTGATGCAGTTATCTGTATTCTGCTAGAGCTGCTTCCTATGTTTATCAGCAACTGTTCCTTAACAGCTAACGGTTTTCCTAAAGCGAGAGTTTCAGCAGTGAGCTTTTCAAATAGATGGTAGCTTATCGACATTTCTCTGTATACCTCTGGAAGAGACCCAGGCCTTCCCAGGACTTGTCCCACCAGCTTGTCTCCTCTGCAGAAGAATGGATCTAGCTCTGTGCCTATCCCCACAAGCCCTCCAGGAACAGCCACCTTCAGAGAGTTTGACTCAGCAAATAAAGAGAGAATTTTTGTTTTAACAGGCTTGCATGCTAATTTACCATGGACTTTTTCCAAGATGCCCGGCCTAATTTCAAGCATTTCTCCTACCTGCAGGTATCCCTTGGTTAGGCACCCCCCTATCACTCCGCCCTGATAGTTCGCTGGCTTGCATCCTGGCTTGTTTATGTCAAACGATCTAATTACCTGCACCTGCGGTGCCTCTCCATACTCCCTGAGAGGAACAGGAATAAAGTTTACAATGTAGTCCAATATTGCATCCAAGTTGCATCCTATCTGCGCAGAGGTGGGGATGATGGGAGAGTTACGCGCAGAAGATTCTTTTATAAAGTCCTGAATCTGGTCGTAGTTCTCAAGGGCTTGCTCTCTTGTCAGAAGATCTACCTTATTTTGCAAAATAATTACCTTATCTAGATTAACGACATCAATCGCATTTAAGTGCTCTATTGTCTGCGGCTGCGGACACTGCTCGTTGGATGCAATGATCAGAATGGCTGCATCCATGATTGCTGCGCCAGTAAGCATTGTGTCCATGAGAACTTCGTGTCCCGGACAGTCGACAAAAGAGACGTGTCTTTCCAGCACAATGGCTCCTTGGCAGTTTTTTGTTCTGCAGCTCTTTGGAGGCTTTTGTGCACTCGAAGTGGAGATGTAGCACTCTGGTCTCTTGCATATGCCTCCTGTGCACTTGTATATCTTTGCATTTGCATATCCTAGCTTAATGGTGATGTTTCTCTCCAGCTCGCTTTTAAATCGGACAGTTTTTATTCCGCTTATTGCTTTTACAATGGTGGACTTCCCGTGCGCCACATGCCCAATCATTCCTATATTGACGGTTGCCTGATTCTTCATGATATCTTGGCTAACTGGTCCAAGCTCTATTCCCTCTACAACTGTTTTATCCATAAAATAAAAAAGGCTATTTCTTTAATACAATATGCAATTAGCAGGAGCGCATCAAAAATACTTTAAAATGAAAGCCAGAGAGCTTGGGTTGCCTTAAAGAGATAAGATCAACGAGATTATCAAAAACACTGCTGATTTCAAAGTCTATCATATGATCAGTGCTAGTATAGAAACAGCAGAGCTAGGAATAGAATTTGCATGTTCAATGAGGATATCTTGCTTCATAGATAGAACTATCCTATTGTTGAGTGCAAAGTAGAGCTCTATCAATAGCAGCAGAGCAAAAAAGAGAGCTTTGGATCTTTCACTTCTCTAACTTTAGTTTGACAAAAAGGGAATTCTTGAGTGGTAAACAGTAGATGAAAAAATTTAATGGGCTACAAAACAGAAAAAGATACACGAACAAACTAACTTCTATAGTGTGAATTATTTATCAAAGTGTTTTACTCACAGGATGTGTCTAAGCGCTGATTCGTATGTAAAGAGAGATATGGAGTATGCATCCAGCACAGGAAACTCCTGGACATCGGGTGACAGCAGCCTTCCTATAACAAGCAGCTGAGGCTTCTTCTCTGCATCTTCTTTCTTTACTATTCGCGTGACTATATCACCTGGCACATTGTCAAGGTTTAGAATGCCCTTCCCTGAGACATCTCTGATCAGATATTTTGTTCTTGTCATTCTTCTCTCTATCACCACTCTAAAGAGCCCTTCCTCTGCTCTCCTCCCGTGCAGGAACTCCACTGACTTTTTGCTTATTATTCCGCTCTCGCTGGCTCTGCTGATGCTTCCGTACGTTTCTCCCTCCATTACACCGCACTAGCACACACCGAAATTTAATTAAATTTATTATCCATTTATTCTTCTTTTTCTTTTTCTCTTCCTTCAATTTCCATGCTCACTCTAGCTGCGAATGTATCCAGAGCTCTTAAGAACGCTGTGAAAGAGTATTTGGCCTTTGCAGGGTGCATGTCTACAGCAGAAGCAAGACAAATACTAAAGATCACAGAGACAGCACCCCTGACCTACTACACCATTACTGCGCAGAAGAATAAGCTAAAATCAAAAAATGAGCCAATATTACCTCTATCAGCATACATATTAAAAAAAATAGAAAGCGCAGAGAAAGTTCTCCTTAGAGAGATAGAGTAGCTGCAGCAGAATGAAACACAAAATAAAGCACCACAGATTGTAGAAGTACAGAAATTCAAATATACTTTATTAGAAACATCCTCAGTGTTCGCCATCTTCTATCATTCAATCCATGCCAATATTTACATACACCAATCACCAAATGGCAGTTAGAAAGCAGACCAACCAGCACCTCAGAAAAACCAATGGCCAAATATCCACAGAAACAGAGTCTATGCCAGCACGTCTCTTTTCTTGCTTTCAGTTCAGCAATAAGTGCTTAGTGTGCCCTGCCTCAAAGTCTTCCCGCGTGTTGACTTCTTTTATTTCGAAATAGTTTATCATTATTGTCAGCACTGCTCCAACGTACACAATATCAGAGTCTGGGAGCAAGTTGTGCGGCATGTGAAGGGTAAAGTACTTGGGAAAGCACGCTAGCTTGTACCCGCGCACCTGCAGCTCATCTCCCAGATTCTCTTCCTCTGCGGCAATGACACTTCGCTTGTTGAGCTCTTCTCTTATTTTTTCAGATAGCGCTTTATCGCCTCGTACGAAAATATTTGAAGTGGCGCTTTGGTACGTGGAAGAGTGCAGATACTCCAGCATTTTATCTACTGCTGTCTCGTAGCTAGAAGTTCTTGTGATGGAGTGTGTGTAGTTCAAGCTGGACTTCTGGACTAGATCCACAGACCATATGACAGAGTCTTTTGGGCCGTGGTCTACAGCCACCACTGCGATGTTCTGTGCTCCGAGGGCAAGCGATGCAGAGACAGAAGAGTACATCACAGACATAGACTCGATCTGAGACTCTCTGAAGAAGTAGCTGGATATCTTGTGGACAGCGGCTTTATCTATGTTGCTCGCTATCAGAATGAACATGTGCAACTTTCCAGTAAGATGATTCAGCACCTCCTCCTTGGTGCACTCCGTGAACAAAATACCAGTCGAAAAGACCTTGAAAACACCAATCCCGTTAATTTCAATTATTATGACTTTTGGCTCCATTAGACAAATAAAAAGAAAAAAATTTAGGAGAAACTAAATTATTATGTGGAACAGCTCAAATGAGAAAAAGAATGAAAAATCAGATTATGACTCAGAGAAAGACAGCACAGGCGTGCCAAAAGACAAGCTGAACGCATCTGCGCATAGAAGCCCGTCAACAAAGCCAATAGATGTAGATGAGACGAACAAAGCAGCAAAAGAGGGAAAAAACAGTGAAATAAACGACAGCTTATTAGATATGAACAACAATAAAACAGAGAGCGACGAAAGTGAAGAGAGCAAAAATAAAAAAAACAGCAGTGAAGAGAGCGAAAAACAAGAAAAAGGAGAGAGTGCTCAGCAGAAGAAAAACATTGTCCAGCAGAAAGAGGAAGAAACAAAGAGATCAATAGAGCGGAGCATGTACAGCAGAGACCCAAACTTTGGAAACACGGGAGCCTCTGGGCCAAACCAGAGCGCATCTGGCAGTTTCAGAAAGCTTCTGCTGCCAAGAACTCCGAGAAAGTTTAAGAGCCCAATTAGTCTGCAAACTCTCGGAATGCTGGTAACTATCGCCTTTTTTGGAACGAGTTTGTATCTTATGCTGAAAGGCCGCGGAGACGATGAAGAAAAGTCAAAGAGCGATGAGTACTACGAGAAAAACTTTAATACATTGGCCCAGAGGTACGGACGAATCACGCCAAACGACTGCAAACAAGGGGCATACTACGGTCTTGATAAAGTGTTTGACGGGTACATGCAGCTGATCTTCCCCTATCTGATCGGAGAGAAAGACGGCATGAACAGAGCAGTGGAAATGCAGAAGGAAGTGCTCAAGAAAAACATGATCATCTACGGGCTGCCGGGAACGGGAAAGTCTTTCTTTGCGTGTAAGATCTTCCTGCAGGCTGCGCTGAACATAAAAGGGCAGCAGCTTCTCACTAAGCTGAAGACAACAAGGCTGTTTTTCGATGAAGGAGAGGGAATCCAGAACATGATCAAAGATCTGTACGACTGCAATGATACAGTGGAGATGTACAACATAAATCCATCTATGTTTTTGACTAAGCTGGTTGGAGACTCTGAGAAATCGCTGAAGCTTTTTTTGAACTTCATAGACTGGAGACAGAAGCATATTCCTGTCTTTATATTCATGGACGAGGCAGAGGCCCTGCTGGGCGCCAGAAGATCGTCCAAAGGAGGAGGAGACGATGTGTCAAACAACCTGAAGAACACGTGGCTTACATGGCTCGACGGAATAGACACAAAAAATCACAAAAGAGTGTTTGCGATGGCTGCCACGAACTACTACGATAGAATAGATGGGGCCATTCGCAGAAGATTTGCATCGTATTTGGGAATTCCTGTCCTGACGCCAAAAGAAAGAGGCGAGATGCTGAAGAAAACGCTGTATGAGACAAACATTATAGAGTCCTTGACGCCAAAACAGAAAAAAGAGCTGGTAGAGTACACCCGCGGATTCTCAAGCAACAGGATGATGCGTGTGGTTTTTGAAATGGAGAACATTAAGAAATCAACAAAGAAACAGGTGCCTTTTAGAGCTCTAAAAAAGGGTCTCCGTAAGTTCAGACTTATAATTGACGACGAAGAAGAGGAAAAGAAAAAGAAAAAAGAGCAGGCGGAAAAACACAAAATTGTAGATGACGATAAGATGTCAGACCCGAAGACTTTGGAAACAAACATCATATGGAACAAGATAAACACCAGCGTTGTCGTATCAAAAGCACAGATGATGAAGATAGAGCAGAAGCTGGGAGCCTTTGTGATGGAGAACAACAAAGAAAAGGAAATAGTAAATAAGATGTTTGGCGATGGAATAGATAGCTCATATGACAGCGGCATATCATCAGACGAAGAGAGCAAAAAGGAAGGCGCGGGCAAGACACAGGATAGCGATCAACACAGCGATTACTTCTCTGATAAAAAGGCAGAGGCCCCCGAAGGATGGCTCAGCTACTTCAAAAATGCAGCAGGCGGCGCAATGAGCGGCTTAATGTCACGGTTTGTGTAGCCATGCGGCAGAAGAGAGCCCCAGAGAATCTCAGAACAGTTGTTTGTTATTTTTAAAATCATTAGTAAACTAGAAAGCTGCATTGCTATGTTCATGTGCATGCGCGATAACAAGTTATGCAGCGCAGCAAATAGTTTAGCCTCTATGCTACGAATTAGAAAATTGAGTTAAGCGGTTTATTCTCATATAGAAAATAAAAAGATTTTACGAATTATCGGTATATTGTCTGTTTATGGCAATAGTGCCTGCTATGTTTTAACGGTTTTTTGTGCTACCATAATAAGCGAATGGGTGAAGACTAATGCAATCTTTGAATGAGCTGCTAAACGAGAAAGTATTTGTGTGCACAAATAGATTTCCTTTATTTACATGTGTTTACACAAGGACTAGCCCGTGTTTCAATCTCTGTGCATTGTTTCATACTTATTAAGGTAAGTATTTGCATGGCAATTGTTCAGACAATGAAACTAAAAGATAGTGACAAAATTACAGAGCCAACACTAAACACAATACCCAGTAATTTTGGTGTTGAAATGGGCCTGGAGCGAATAGAGAGAACCCCCACCTTCACGCCCCGGATGAGAGAAGATGCGAGCACCAAAGAACTGCACCCAAAAAAAGAAAGCAGAGTTAAGAGAATCATTGGGTGTCTTTTCATTACAGCAGCTGTTTCTGCCTATTTCGTCTTCACGTTCAAATATCCAAACGTATTTCCTACCAGAGAGTCTCTTCTATGCTGCATTATCGCGTGCATAGCAAGCGTCTTTTGGTCTCTCCACATTCTTCCCTTGGATGCCACTTCGATTCTTCTTATTCCCGTGATTATTTTGTCGAATATAATGGTGTCCAATGAGAGCGGATTTTTTGAAGGAGTGTTCAGCGGACTGCTTATCCTAGCCCAGATCATAGTGTCGCCTGTTCTGCTGCTTCTAATGGGCAGCTGTCTTCTTTCCATCTATTTTCAAAATAATAACGGAGATAGGCTTATTCTTCCGTATCTGATGGTTGGAGGGGACATATACTCAGATCTTTTCAGGAGCATGTTTTTGGCTCTGGTGCTTTCCTCTGTGATGTCAAACATCACTGCGCCCATCATCATCACTTCGATTCTCCAGAATACATCCAAAGAGCCAACGCCTGCGATTCTGATGGGCATAGCAATGGCATCAAATATAGGCGGCATGGTTCTTCCCATCAGCAGCCCGCAGTCGATACTTGGATCGAGCATTATGGGCCTCTCCTGGGCGCACTGGCTCTGGATTTCAGTTCCAACTGCAGGCGTATGTTTTCTGTTTGTGTACGCTTTGATTATTTTTTACTTTCCAGTGAAAGAGTCTCCAAAAGAGCCCAGCGAAATTGTCATAGCACACAGCAACAGAGGCACAAACACCAAGCTGCTAGTTGCCACTATTTTTTCCATTGTGTGCTGGTCAATACCCTCCATATACCCAAAGATAAAGTGGATATACGGCCTTCCCGTGTGCGCTCTTTTAATGACAAAAAACTCGAGCAGGGTGTGGAACAGAAAGACTCTGGAAATTATTTCGATAGCTGTCGCAGGGACTGCAATAGGAAAGGGCATTGAAAGAACAAAAATGCTAGAGGGAATGATATCAGGGTTTATTATCGAAAGCAAAGAAAAGAGTCTGCTCTTTTTAGTTGTTGCCTCCTCTTTCATCATGCTGACGGTCTCCTGCATGGTGTGCCACACTGTAAGCGCGATAGTTTTGCTTCCTATTTTTGAAAAGATAGGACTGTACATAGGAAGAGAAAGGATCATCGTGGGAATAGCCTCTCTTGCATGCTCCTGCGGAATGGCTCTTCCTTCCAGCGGATTCCCAAATATTCTATCAAGCTCGTTCAAGACAAAGAGTGGAAGCCGGCTGATCAGCACAAAGTCGTTCATTACAGTGGGAACTGTCTCTACAATGGGATGCTGGGTGTTTATTCTGACGGTGTCTCTTCTATTTATGCTGCTGGCAAAGTTTTAAAATTTTCAGATGAGCGCCACACAGAAAGGCCAGAAAGAGGAGAAACACACAGACATTGAGAATTACAAGATGGAGCCGTTTACTGAAAAGGGGCTGAAGCCATTTCTAGAGAAAAGCACGTTTGAAATCATGTTTCCCCGGCACAGAGAGAAGTACATCCGAGAAACAGAAGAATACGTTAAAAAAGCGATGGCACAAAAAAAACTGTCGCTCTCAGTTGACTACCACGAGCTCGTGCTGAGAGTAGAGACCACGCAGCACACAAGAGACCCGTACAGCATTGTGCAGGGAAGAGACTGTCTGAAGGTCTTGAGCAGAGGAGTTCCCCTGGAGAAAGCGATAAAAGTTTTTGAAGAGAATGTGACATACGATATCATCCAAATAAACACGTTCACAAGAAACAAAGAAATATTCCTAAAAAGGAGAGAAAGGCTTCTAGGCCCGCACGGGAACACAATCAAGTCTCTGGAGCTGCTCACTGACTGCTACATACTCCCGTACGGCAACACTGTTACTGCAATCGGCCACTACAAGAGCCTAAAGGAGGTAAGAAGAGTCGTCACAAGATGCATGGAAAACATCCACCCCATCTACGAGATAAAAAGGCTGATGATAAAGAGAGAGCTGGAGAAAGACCCCAACTTAAAAACAGAAAACTGGGAAAGATACCTTCCGCAGTACAAAAAAACACACAGCAAAAAACAGAAAAAGACAGTAACGGAAAAAACAGAAAGAAAAACCTTCCCAGAGCAGGAAGAAAGAAAGGAGGACAGGGAAATGATGACAGGCGAGTACTTTTCCAAAGATAAATCAAGGAGCAGAAAGAAGTAATAAAAGTAAAATTATATTTAGCCACGAGATTTGTTGTTTATTTAAAAGAAGTACGACGGCCTGGCTATGCTGATCCCGCACTCCTTCAGCGCGTTCTCTACATCAGAGAGAGTCAGCGTTAGTTTTTTCTCTTTTGGTGCTTTTTTCTCTTTTAGCGATGCTCTTTTGGCTATTTTGTGATACTGGTATGCGCACGTGGCTACATCTGTGATGAGCTTTTGCGCTATCAGAGATACAAGCTTCTTTATCTTGGGGTCCTCTGTCGCCAGCCCGGCCTTTGTAAAGCAGTAGTCCAGCACAACATCGGGAATCAAAGGAATGAAAGAGTCGAGCCCCTCGTTTATCTTGTTGAATGCACTGTCGTCCATAAAAGAAAAAAACTACAATATTCTTGAACCAACTGAGGGAGCGAGGGCTCTCGCCATATCAATGCTATCTGCCCATCTAAGGACCTTTTCCTTCCTTGTTTCTTGTTTCTCGGACTCTTCGCTTATTTTAGAAGTAAGGTCGTCGGAGCTAATACTTTGCAATATAAACATTCTTTGCTTACAAATTTTATGTCTTTATTAGAGAAAGAGAACGACATATTTGAGGAGCACTCAACAGAAGCACACCAAATAGACTACACGCCCATTGAAATGCTGAAGGAGGGAGGAATCTCTGCAGCAGACATAGCAAAGCTTATCGAGTCAGGCTTCAGAACAGCTGAAAGCATCGTATACAGCCCCAGGAAAAAGCTTCTCAACATAAGAGGATTTGCAGAGGCAAAGATCGACAAGATAATAAAGGAGGCAAGCAGGTACGTAGACCTGGGCTTCCAGACTGCAGAAGTTGTCCACCAGAAAAGACTCCAAATGAACATGATCACAACAGGATCATCAGAGCTTGACAAGCTGCTCGGAGGAGGAATTGAGACGGGAGCAATAACCGAGCTATTTGGAGAGTTCAGAACAGGAAAAACACAGCTGTGCCACATGCTGGCAGTTACGTGCCAGCTCCCACTCGAAAGAGGAGGATGCAATGGAAAAGCCATCTACATAGACACCGAGTCAACGTTCAGATCAGAAAGACTCATTGAAATTGCGAAGAGATTTGAGATGGATCCAACAGAGGCGCTCTCAAAAGTGTCTGTGGCCAGAGCGTACAGCGTAGACCACCAGATGGAGCTAGTGAAGCAGGCAAGCAGCCTGATGGCAACGGGAGAGTACAGACTGCTTATTGTGGACTCAGTGATTGCACACTACAGGACAGACTATGCAGGAAGAGGAGAGCTGAGTGCAAGACAGATTCACCTGGGAGGATACCTAAGATCCCTGATGCAGCTGGCAGATGAGTACAATATAGCAATTGTCATAACAAATCAGGTCGTAGCTCAGGTAGATGGAGCTATGTCTATGTTTGGAGGAGATACAAAGAAGCCCACGGGAGGACACGTGCTAGCCCATGCAAGCACGACGAGGCTATATTTGAGGAAAGGAAGAGGTGATCTAAGGATATGCAAGGTGTACGACTCGCCTTCCCTTCCAGAGTCAGAAGCTACCTTCAGAATAATGAAGGAGGGTATCACCGATGGAGACGAATAAATAAGCTACTCGGATCTTTCTGTCTTTTTTATTTTCAGCACACGAGAATGAGTGTCTACGATCTTAGAGGCACCGCACTATCTTAATTATTGTTTTGATTATTGTTGATTCTTTGGAATGCATTGGTAATTAAATGGTACATATACTGAAGGTGTATGGGTTTATTTTAAAATTAAAGGAAAATAAATATTGATTCTCCAAAATCTGCACAGAGTGAAGATACAACCCAATAGAATGCAATGGATTACTGCAGCACTGATGCATGCAATGGTAAAATTGATAGATAGCACTAACGAGCAGAAATCTTCTAACTTAGACAGTATTTGTTTTTATGGTTTATTTGGTGTCTATCTGATAAATACCTCTCTAAAGGCGTCTAATTATACTAAAAGTATTCCGTTAACACACCCATCATTCTCTGGGTTGTTTGTTATCTGCGCATACTTCCCCCAGATAATTCTCCCAGACTCAGAGACCATCCCAAGAGCACTTGTGTTGACTTCGATGATTGTTCCCTTTGTAAGGAGACCAAGCGTTGTCATTAGCCTGGAGTTTGGGTTCTGCTTCACCCCCATGATGGGAAGGAGGAAAGTAGCCTTCATTTCAGGGTGCGTGATGTTCGCAGACTTCATGCGCAGCCCTGTGGGCCTTATAAACCTCTCAAACTTTGGCGGCTTTCTTGTGAATCCATCTCCCACGAAGCAGGGCTTAGTGACCACTCTCTTCCACTCGTTTTTCTGTCTTTTCCCGCTTTTCATGACCTTGAAGGCTTCTGCCTCAGAGATTCCCCTCACCTGCGGAACAGGCACATTGTATTTTCCTGCTTTGTTCTGTCTCTGCTCTTTCAGCTGCGTGGTGATCGCCTGGATGGCTGACTGCTTTTCTCTGTCCAGCAGGTATGCAGGGATGGCACCGTCTGCGATCTCTTCTTCTGCCACTTTCTTCTGCTTTCTCTCGGTCTGCATCTTCTCTTTCTTCAGCTGTATCTTCTCTTTTCTTCTCTTTTCGTTGAAAATGAGTGCTTTTCGGCCGTACAGCTGCTTCGCCATCTTGGACAGCCTCTTTCCTGCTCTGGCCTCGTGTTTCTCTTTTCTGACAACGTAGTCTTCTCTTCTTCCAGACTCTTTAATTGCCTCTTCAACGTAATTGTGCTGTGGCATAAAAAATTTACAAATGGATCACATACGACTATATTTCCGGGAAAATGAAGAGAATGGAGGCATCATAGAGGCATTCTACGCAACAACAAAGGAGAGGATTAGAACAGGAGAAATATCTGTGAAGGATATAGAGGACGATCTAGAGGTCGACATTTTCTATCTTGAAAAGCATCTGGGCGAAATAACCACTGTGGGCATAGACCATCTAAGGAGTGCGCTCACAAGGATCATTGAAGAGGCCAAGAATGTCCTCAAAAAAACATACATAAGAATAGTGCCCTTCACAGAGCCTGTGCCTTTCTCCAGTCTGCGCCATGCATCTGTCGGGAAGCTGTTCTCTATTGTTGGAATTGTCTCCAGAATTGAAAGCGCAAAACCCATCCCTACCGTTATGATCTTTGTGTGCAACAAGTGCAATCTGGAGATAGAGTACCACGCATCCTCGGGAATGTTTGCGAAGCCTGAATACTGCATAGACGCGTGCAAATCAAAGGCGTTTACGCTTTTAAAAACATCTCCTAAGAACGAATTTCGAGACTACCAGAGGATAAAAATACAAGAGCTCTTCCTGACAGAGATAGAAAGAAGGAAGGCAGGCTCTATCAACTGCCTGGTTGAAAGGAGCTTTGTGAATACGCTTCTCCCAGGCGACGCAGTGCACATTCTTGGCACAGGCATCGCAGAGGAAAGCGGAGAGGACGGGTACACCGTGGGAGTAAAGGCAAATAACATATCTTTTCTAAAACAGAAAGACACACAGAATCAGTACATATTTATGCAGAGTGATATAGACGAGATAAAAGCCTTATCCAAAAACGAGAACATCATTAGCATACTCAGCGAATCGCTATTTTTTGACATAGTAGGGAACAGAGGAGTGAAGGAAGGCCTTCTGCTCTCTCTAGTAGGAGGATCTTGCAAAAAGCACAAAAGAAAAGAGATTCACATGATCGTGATAGGTGATCCCGGGATGGGGAAGAGCAAAATAATCAGAAAAGCATCAGAAATACTCCCCAGAAGCAACTACATATGCGGAGCAACAACTACCGCAGGAGGACTTGGCCTTGCAATGCAGTCCAACTCGGGAGGAGAATATGTCCTGGCTGCAGGCGCTCTAGTGCTGAGTGACTTAGGCCACTGCTTCATAGACGAGCTGGATAAATTGGATAACCCGCAGGTGCTATTTGAAGCCATGGAGAGCGAAGAAATCACCATAGCAAAGGCAGGGATGGTGTGCGCTATGCCCGCACGGGCTGCTGTTATAGCTGCTGCGAATCCTCTATTCGGAAGATACCACACAGATAGGACTCTCCAGGAGAACATAAATCTCCCAGGAGAGTTTCTGTCTCGCTTTGACATCATATTCATTATGATAGACCAGTTTAACTCAGAAGAGCACAGCAGCATAGCTAAACACATACTTGGCCATGATGAGAATGCCGAATATTCCCAGAGGATATCATCAGAGGTAGCGCAGAAGTACATACAGTATGCAAGAGAGCAGATCAATCCAGTCCTATCGTCCAGTGCCAGGGAAAAAGTTGTTGAATTTTTCAAAAGCATCAGACAAAATAAAATGTACAACGGCCGAATAGTAGCACAGCCGCTCACTCCCCGCGTGATAGACTCTGTGGTGAGAGTAGCAGAGGCCATAGCCAAGATACACCTGAGAAGCATAGCTACGCAGGCAGATGTGGAGCACGCGATCTCCATAATTACGATGGAAAACATACTGGTGGAGCCTAAAAAGAAAAAGAAGGAGGCCCCGCATATGGTTTTTATCCAGGGAATAAAAAAAACATGCCAGACCGAGATATCAGAAAAAGAGATGGTAGAGATAGGGGAAGAGCAGGGATTAGACAGAAACGATGTGCACAAGCTAATCTACAGATTCAATGCAGAAGGTCTCCTCATTAAAAAAGGCAGCGGTATCTACAAGGTTCGAATGTAGAGTGTAAACCGAGCCAAAAAGCACTCAAAAAATTTAATTTAGGTTTTCTTCCCAGCTTGAGTTTATTTAAGCCAAACTAAAAATATTCTTTTAACAATAAATAATGTCTGATTTACCATATTACTGCCATATATGCAGCAGAGTTGTTTACATTGAGGACCGAGTGGTGTGCCCGCACTGCCAAGAGTCTTTCCTGGAGCTCCATGTAGAAGAGGTAGAAGAGAAAGAGGAGGACGGCGGGGCTTCCTCGTGTGTAGGGAATATTTTTAGTTTTGCGCTCTTTGGGTGCCAAAAAAAGACATCTACAAGAAACAGAGCCAGAACGATAACATCGGACAGAAGAAACTATGCGATAGGCCCAGAGATAGACGATATAATCTCGAGGCTCAGAGACGAAAAAGGCGTAGAAGAGAACCCAGCAACGAAAGAGCAGATAGATCTGCTGAAAATTCTGGCACTTCCTGTGGATGAAGCGTGCACAATATGCTTCTGTCCATTTGAGCCAGGGAATAAGGGGTATAAGTATCCGTGTAATCACCATTTTCACATCGAGTGCTCAGATGCCTGGCTTAAGCTGCAGTCAGACTGTCCCCTCTGCAGAAAATCTCTGTGATCAGCTGGTAAATACGTGCGCTATCTAAATGAGAAGTAAAAGTGCACAGAAAAGATATATTCGTGGTATATCTATTGACCAGTAAATCTCGCAGTGGCCATATTTCTTAATATAGAAACTTTAAATAAATATTTCTGCACAGTTTTATTCCCATGGTGTCTGCTAAAATCTTTGCACAGAATGAGTGAAAGAAAGCCAGTGTGCAAAATAGACTCGTACTCAAGAATGCTTGCATCCCAAATAAAAAACACAAAGGCGTTTCTGGCTCTTGAAGATATCCACAAAATAGATAAAGCACTCAGTGTATTTATAGTAGATCCCTATCTAAGAATACAGAATGTGCACAGCCGGCTGAAAGAATCTACCTTTACGCACCTTATACTCACAGATAGCACAAAAGTGCGGAGTAGAGATGAAGGCGCCAGAGTTTTAGCATATAAGAGAAACAGTATACACTTAGACAGCCAAATATCACAGCCTTCTCTGCAGCATACTTCATCTGTGAGGCTGGGATACGATGAGTACATGCACATAAAGAGACAAAAACAGCTTGAAGAAATGTTCGATGCAGAGATTAGAAAGAATGAATGGGTCTGTGATAGACTTAGAGAGTATGTGAAAGAGCAGACAAAAGAGTCTCCGCACACCCTCTATCTTATTCTCCTGGAAGGACACTCTTTATTGCTCCCCTGTAGTGTTTAATATAGTCTTGCTCTCTACCTATCTGAGCGCGAAGAATGAATAAATTATTTCTTTTATTTATTTGAATGGAAGAAGCTATTAGAAGTGTAGAGGAGAAGGAAGGAATTCGTCTTACATGGAATACTTTTTCAAACAGCAAGAATGAAACATCGAAGAACGTTATCCCGCTGGTGTGCTCCTACAAGCCCATGCACGGATACCACAATGGCTCTTTGCTGCAGGTAGGCTATCCTGCTGTTCGATGCGCCAGGCCAGAGTGCTCGAGCGTGCTGAGCCCCTACTCATCGATTGACTTTGGGTCCAAGCACTGGGGGTGTCTCTTCTGCGGAAGAATGAACATGCTGCCTCCCCACTACAGAGGAATAACACAGGACAATCTGCCGTACGAGCTCTTCAGCGATAGCACCACAGTGTTCTACAAAGGAAGCAGAACATCTGGATACAAAAGAACATATTGGTTCGTCATTGATCTGTGCAGCTTCGACGAGGAGAGACACCTCTTACTGAAGGACGGGCTTTTAACAGCTCTTCAGGGCATTGGAGAGGACGACAGTGTGGGAATAATAAGATACAGCGCAAACATTGAAATTATCAGCCTGGAGAACCTTGATGTAAGAAAAGTGCACGTCTTCCCAGCTGTTGATTATACGCCTGCAATTCTCCAAAAGGCGTTTTCGTCGGGAAGCAGCGCCATCTCTCCTCTGTCTAAGTTCACGAGGAGAAAGGGAGACTGTGTGGAGTATGTTGAGCAGATATTTAAGAATCTGCAGCTCAATCCCTTCCCCGTGCCCACAATGGAAAGGCCAAAGAGATGCACAGGGAGCGCAATTCAGCTGGCTAGCAGCATAATACAAAGCACGTGCGCAGAGGCGACAGGGCACATGATAGTCTTCACGCAGGGCCCATGCACGTACGGCCCAGGCGCCATTTCTTCGCTTAGTTTGAAGCAGTCTCTTCGAATCGCAGGAAAAGAAATAACAAAATTGTTCTCCAAAGAGTCTATATACGAAACAATAGCAAACGCCATGGGAGCTAAGGGGCATGTAATTGACATTATAGCAGCAGGAATTGACGACTTTGGGTTTGCCGAGATGAGAAGCCTGATCGAGAAAACAGCAGGAACATCGGTGTTTGCCAGAGACTTCAACCCGTATATTTATAAGGAATCGATCAAGCGCATCTTTATGAAGAGCGAAGATAAGGAGGAAAATGCGATGAAAAGAGTCTTTGACGCCCGCACCACCGCAAAGATCACCAAAGGGTACAGAATAAAGAACGCGTACGGGCATGGGTTTGAGCAGAGTGTCGATAAAAAGCAGAACTACGTCTGGCGCCAGGGCTCCCTCTTTGACAGATCAACAAGCGCACTGGTCTTTGAGCAGATCGAAGATGCGCCAGCAGGCAGCGCAGTCTTTCTGCAGATATGCACTAAGTTTGTAGACAGCACAGGAGAGTCGTACGAAAGAGTCACCACCCTTGCCAGGTCATTTGGGAACTCGAACAATCTCCAGCAGCTGATACTGGGATTTGACCAGGAGGCTGCGTGTGTCTTCAAGGCCAAAGAGCTCTCTGTCAACGCAGATAATGGCGATGGAATTGACGTCATTCGACAGGCAGATAGATGCCTCATCAGATTCATGCAGAGATTCTGCACATTCGAAAGAGACAGCGCAGGGTCGATAAGAGTGCCTCCCATGATGTCATTCTTCCCTGAGTTTATGTTCTTCCTGCGAAGACTCCCAGCCCTGCACACAGACGGGCTGAGTCTGGACGAAGTAGCATACCAGAGAACGATTCTTCTGAATGAAGACTCATCTTCCACGATGTGCATTATAAGGCCTTCTCTGGTGGCTTTCCACTACACGGGAGAGAGGTCTCCTGTAGAGCTGGACTCAAGATCGCTGAAGTCTGATGTGGCTCTGCTTGTGGACACTTTCCACGATGTAGTGATATGGTACGGGGAGAACATTGCCTCCTGGATGAAGGCAGGCGTGAAAGAGAATCCTGAGTACTGGTTCTTCAAAGATATGCTGGAGTCGCTAGAAAAAGAAGCTAAAGCCCTTGTTGACAGCAGGCTGCCCGTTCCAAAGCTCACGCACTGCGATCAGTACAGCTCGCAGGAGAGAATTCTGCTGTGCAAGGTAAACCCTGCATCGTCAGTTGCGAATAGCTCAAGCGGAGAAGGGCAGACGATAGTCACCGAGGATATTGACTTTGCTCGGTTTTACGAGTATTTGATAAAGCTTGTAGTTGCTACATAATAAAAACATGTTAAAATGATTTATTTTTGTCTGTTGTATTTTCAAAGAGTGTCTGACCAAAAAGGAAATTAGATAGCTATCTATAGAAAAAGTTAGACAAACAGAAATAAAGAGTGTGAGTCTGTGCTGATGCTTTTTATCACTAAGAAATTGCTGCTGTCAATAGATATAGACTATTCCGTGCTATCTGTGGGTGAAATAATCTGCTCTGAAGTGTTCATTGCTGGCTTTGTGTCATCGATGGGCACAGTTAGAGGATTACGGGGGGCTTCACATATCTTATAGTCGCTGCACAGGGATTTTGCAAAATTATTGTACTGCATGAAATTTCGATGCGAGTCTTTGTACCGGTGATCTATGGACTTTCTTATCTCAAAGAGCCTCTGGTCATACACAGCCATTAGCTGCTTGGGATCTGAGTTGCTGTGGTGGAGTATGGTGGCTCCTTTTCCCAGTATGTGCTGCAGAATTTTCTTAGTTTTTTGTATGTCGCTTAGCATGCCTTTGATATACTCCAGCAAGTTGTCTTCATTTTTCTCCATCGACAGAACTATTTCGCTCTCTGAGACTATCTCTCTTTCAAACTGTATGTTTTTGAGAGCAAAGGGATTGGATTTATAGCAGATGTCATTCTTGGATACATCTAGTATGCTATCCACTTTCTCCATGTCCTCGCACTCTTCATTGGACGTTTCATTCACAGCACCATGCTTTGGCTCTACTGTAAAAGATATTTTAATATTTGCTGTACCCTTAGTAAGCTTCTCCTCTTGTGCAGAAAATAGATCAAGAAATACTAGGTGCATATTTTTAAAGCGAGCTAGTCTTGGGCTCAGTAAAGAGTGCTCTATCTTTATCTGTGCAGCCAGCACCTTGTATATTTCCTTGCGGTCTTCTTGGTGTTCCAGAACTTTTAGCACGTCTTTTGTGCTGTCAACTAGGTACTGGAGCCGATCGATTAGCTCTGTTTTGTGCATATCGTACAGAATAGCACCGAAAATAACCGCACATCTGGAAAGCTTGTTCTGCCAGTCTGCATTTTCTATCGGCTTGAAGCAGTAGTTGTCTGCAAGGCTTGCCATTACCTTGTAGAACATTGCATTCTCCAGGTGGTTTTTAGCACACAGATTTATTGTCTTTGCAATGTACTCTTCTGGGACGTATTTCATGATAATTTTTATCTCAGGTGTTGCAATCGTGTTTTGAGAAGACGTAGTTATGGGCCCTCTCTCCATAACGCTGTCCAGAAAGTCAAAGTGGTCTTCAGGGTCTTTTTGGCAGTACATTCTGTACATCTCATTGCTCAGTGACTTTATATCCGAGTTGCTGGCATTTGCACACGCGTGCCCCTGATCTTCTTCATTGTCCATGATGCTTCTGGTTTTAGCACTGTCTAATAGCTTGTAGTGCAGACTGATGACACTTTCGTTGTTCTTAGAGTCTCCATCGCTCGAATACGTAAATTCCTTTCTATGTATCTTAAATAGCAGGCTCCTATCTGAGAACTCTTTATCAACATCATCAACTACGAACAGGTCACCGCTTTTTATGTCACTGTGTATCCCATCTACCATTTTATTCGTGTCCATTATCTTCTCACATCCGAACAGATTGCTTTGAATATTTGCTGAAGAAAGATGGATGGTTAGAATGGACATAAATAAAAAAGCTACAAATAAATAAATTCTGTATAGTTTCATTCTTTTTTATTAGAGAACTCTTTTATACTTTCTCACTGATATCTGCACACACGATCTAGCCAAATCCAAGAGCACCCAGCACAAAGCTCTGAATCACGATCACTCTGATTAGCCTTTTAATAATTCCATGTCAGTGCAATTCTCCTTTCTCTATCCAGCAGAAGAGCCATGCTAAATCCTCAGCAAAAGCTATACACACTGCACCCTTATCTAACGCTGCAGACAGCTCTTCACTGCTATTTATTCATATTGTTTTTCCATGGCCCTCCTTTGCACTTGAACTGCGTAACGAGTATGAGATGGTCTGACGGATAGTGGTGCGTGGGAAGCCCTACTATCTTAGACACATACTCCTCGTCAACAGGGCCCAGAGAGCACACAGGCTTTAGCTTATCGTTGTACCAGATGTAGTCTATCACTCCTGCAAAGCCCGGGGTGTAGTTGGTGAACCCCATATTTACAAACGAGTAGCTATCCATTAGCCCAAGGCTGTGCGAGTATCCTTTGTTGCTGTACGGCTCGTATGCCAGGCCCAATAAGTCTTTGCTGTTGGGCTTTAGCACTCCGCCTGAGTACAGCTCGTACAGGGAAGAGCTAGGAAGCGAGTTAAAATCACCGCAGAGCACGAGCTCAGCATTCGGATACCTCTGCATGATGCCATCGAGCTCCTTCAGAAGCATAATCCCCTGCAGCGTCTTTACGTCAGGGTACTCAGGATCCCAGTGGATGTGCGTGTTGACTACAACAGTGTGCCTTCCTCCTTCTCTTTCCAGGACAATCGCAAGACCAATGTTGTCTCTGCTCAGGAATCTGTTTGCGATGTGCTCATTCTCGGAGATGCTCTTCTGCGGGAATAGCTGCGATAGGTATATACATCTTTGCTCTACGAGCTGGAAGAACGAGCTTTTCCAAAATATCGCACATCCATCTACCAGCCTCTTTTCTCCCTCCACCATAGTCCTTGCTCTTGACTTCTGGTAGAACACCGAGTCGTAGTCTCCCCTCAGCTTAAACTGCTCTCTAAAGTAGTCGGAGTAGCTGCCCGTATCCATTTCCTGGATGCACAGAATGTCCGCTCCATACGATGCTGTCTCCTGCAGGATGGTTGCCTTCCTGGACTCCCACTGCAGGGCCCACGTGGGGACGTACGAGAAGCTCTGGCTGTTTGCGTACGTAGGACACAATATATTGTACGTAGCAACTGTGATTGTCTCGCTGTAGTCCTGCGAAAGGGCCTCCTCTTGCTGTGCGAATATCCACTCTCTCTCCCAGTACGGGAAAGACATGGCCACGTTGTCTCTGCAGTATCTGATCACTCCAATGCCTCCAGACGTGTTGTACACTGCATGGATCTGTCCTATCAGAGGGTTGTCTTCTAGGTCTAGCTTCTCCATTTGGTAGAGCATCCCAAACTCCAGCGGCACAGAGGAGAGCAAGTTGCTCCCAAGCCGCAGCTCTCTCAGGTTGTACAGCTTTCCTATCTCCCGCGGCACCTTCTTGATTCTGTTGTGCGAGAGGTCCAGAACAGTGAGCCCCGAGAGCTTTGATATCTCTGGGGGTATCTCAGATATGCTGTTATATGACAGACAGAGCGTACTAAGTGTGTCCCAGTTCATTATGCGCTGGGATATCAGCTTGAGCCCCTGCAGCGACATGTCAAGCCCGGAGACTTCGTCAACCGCCTTTTCCCCGGCGGTTTTTCTGTTTTGGTACGGCTTGTAAAATCGCACAGGCCGCGGGAGAGAAACACTTGCGCGCTGTGTGTTGCTGCTGCACTCTTCATCCATTAAGAAAAGAAAACAAAAATAATAATAATAATAAGAAAGGTATTTAATAGTAGTTAGCTTGGAATACTGCTTTTCTGCTGAATAGGTGCTCAAAGACCTCTCCCATGGGCTCAAATCTGTTGGTCATATCCTTCTTGCTCTTTAGGTCGATTATCATCTTCTCGATCTTTGATCCATCCTCCCTAACGACGGTTCTTCTATCAACGATGTGCGATGGTGCCACCAAGTCAGATGCAACTGCCTCCTGGTAGTCAACGTATGTTACGCTGGAGCTGAGCACTTTCTTCTCTCCTCTTCCCTCCACTTCGGTGACAGCTCTCTTTCTGATGATGAACACTGTTCCGTTGGCAGCCTGTTCTATTTTCTCGATGATGGCCTGTTTCTCTTTCTTCATTTTGTTGAGGATGGATGTGGGCACTACTACAACGGTAATAAGCATGCTGTTGATATCTAGCTGCCGGACCTCCACTGCATCGTATGCTGTGCTGGAAATGTTCTTTCCCTCTAGTTTGCTCTTCAGAATTTCAACCACTTCTCTGTTGTCTTTTATAGTAGACGACTCTTCTCTCTTAAATGGCATGACAGGGGATGAAAAATAAAAGAAATAAAAAGAGTAGCGAAACTAAAAGAGAGAGGAAAGAGCGCGCGCACGGCAGATGCTTCGTCTAGGCACTTGTTATGGAGCAGTGCTGGAGGCGGGAGAGCTGTCTGGCCTTCTGCGCGGTGCTCTTCAATATTTGGAAGTTCGCATTCTTTATTTTAATTTTTCATCCCCTTGCAGTAATTATTAATGGCCAAGGGAAAGAACCATACCAACCAGAACCAAAATAGAAAAGCACACAGAAACGGAATATACAAGCCAAGACAGTGGCAGATGCTTCCCACCAGGGGAATGCCCGCAGCAGCCCTGCAGGCCTTGAAGGACGAGCACAAGAGAGAGCACCCCGTTGGAAAGAAAACTCTGATGAGCTTCGAAGAAAGATACGCAAAGGAGATGGAAAACCCCATCATCAACAGAAGAAGAACCATTAAGAAGATAGGCATTAGAAAGATGGCCCTCAATGGAATCTATCTCAACTAAGTGCCAAGATAAATAAATGGCGTATACCATACCCTGTGCTTACTTTTGCTCTTATTTTACAGCTAGATGAGTTCTAACAGCTTATTTACATGCATTCCTCTTTTTGCAGCGCTGAATATGCAAATTTTTCTGCTGTGCTCTATGCTTAAAAGAGTCTAGTGCTGGACACAATTCTCTAATATTCTTAATTTGCACTCACATAAGTCAGTTGAGCAATTCTTTAGTTTTACATGTGGGAGTAGAGCATTATAGTGCACTAGCATTTGCCATACGTCAATGGTATATTAACACTAATACTTGAAGATACTTCAATCATCCAAATGTAATCAGAGAATGTATCTCAGTCTAAGCCTTTAAGCCGTTTTATTGACAACCGGGAATAAGAGAGCAATAAACATCCATTGTCCAATTTGAACTCATTTGAGGGCTTTCTATTGCACAAAGGCTACTGTACGAAGGTGCTATGTATAGGATATAAATCTGTTTATACTGGTACTGTGCTGCTCTGCATAAATAATATGCTCTACTATTTTTCTTTATTTATTTGAGAGCATTCTACCGCTTGCTAATTCATTGCAATTAGCATGCTGTATATAATATGTACTGTCTTCCTTTAAATACTACAGTGTTAGAGAGCTACAGTGTAGCATGCTGTGCTTTGTGCACACTCACTGCACAGCTTCTACCTTTTTTATTTGCCCTTTTCTTTTCCTGCTTTTTTGGCGGGAATATATACTATTTCTAATTTCTTTTCTGCTATTCTATCCATGGGGATAACAGGGCTGTTGCCTATGCTTAAAGATCACATAAACTACGTAGAAGTCTCTGACCTGCGAGGCATGAAGATGGGCGTGGACGGGTACTCCTGGCTCTACAAAGCCATCACAGTCTATGCAGCGGATGTCTATCTGCGGCCCAATGATCCTGATGTTGTAAATAAATACGTTAATTTTTGTGTGCGGAAGTGCAAGGCGCTGATAGCTCACAACATACAGCTGTACTTTGTCTTTGATGGAGAAGAGCATCCGATGAAGAAGGCCACAAACCAAAAAAGAAGGAAAAGAAAGGCAGAAGCACAGAGCAAAATAGAAGCATGCATGAAAAGAGGAAACATGCGAGAGGCAAAGGCTCTGATGAGCAGGTGTCTCAAGGTAGACGACGCCATGGTAAGCAATTTGATGAGAGCCCTTAAGGAAATGAGCATTCCGTACATGATCGCACCGTATGAAGCCGATCCCCAGCTGGTGTATCTGGAGAGAGAGGGATACATCGACTGCATCACAACGGAAGACAGCGACTTAATCGTCTATGGCGCTAAAAAGGTTCTCTTCAAGCTGAATGAAGCCCAGGGGGGAGAGTTCTACAACAGAGAGAGAATTCTTGCAAACTGCCCCGTCTCTGTGAGCTGTCTGCTTACCCAGCTGAAGGAGATTGTGTCTCTCTGCGGGTGCGACTACACCGATGGAATCAGTAAAGTTGGCCTGATAACAGCGCACAAGCTGATGATGATGCACAAGACGGTGGATGCAACAATTGAATACCTTTCCAAGAAACAGGGAAGCGTGCTAATGAGCCACATTGATGTCTGCACGAAGGTCATATGCACTTTTAACATGCATGTGATAAAGGACCCGGGAACGGGAAAGAGAATGTATCTTGGAGAGACAAAGAGCAAAGGAGAAATTTCTGCTTTTGACGATGTTTCGTTTCTGGGAATAATAGAGCCTGCATGACCGCAGTTCTCAGCAAATAGATAAAGAGATTAAGATCCAAATAGTATACTTATCTGTAGATAATAAATCAGCTATTTATTTGTTTAAGATTGATCTTTTATTTATCTAGTTTCTCTTATTCTGCTTTATCAGCTCTTCTCTTTTATTTCTTCTTCAAGCCCAGAGATCTCTATGATTTTCCTGGATATCAGATTGCTCTCCATGTACATTCCAAGGGCTCCTGAGAAAAAGACTTTGTCCTTCTTCACGCAGTACGGGATTATGTAGAAAATGTTCATCGGTGAGTACTTTACGCGAACATCAGACTCTACCGGAATGTCCTGCACAAGTTGGTGCTGCAGTCCAGACACCAGCTGCCTGAATACAGGATTTTCAGCGTATTCTACACACTTTTCTATGTTCAGGAGAAGATGGGTTGTTATATACTCTAGCAGCACGTGTTTGCTCTCCCTAACTAAGAACACATCCTGCTCCAAGAAGTGGCACAGCTTCCTGTCTAGAATATCGCCTTTAATCAGCAGCTGTTCCAGCGTTGTCTGGGCCAGAGCAAGCAAATGCGAAGTAAAGTGGCCAAACACTCTATGCGATAGATCACTGGCTTCTGTTTTTATTTCTGTGAGCCTTGTTGGGATGTTTTTCTGTTCAGTTTTTTCTTCGTTATTTGCTTTAATTCTGTTGTTTCTCTGCGGAGCATTGTCCAGCGTGGATATCATTCTCTGCACTAAAAAGACTATTTCTTCTGGTATCTGCATGAGCTCTGAAATAGCACTGAACTTTTTGCTTGTGCAGGCAGAGAATATGGAAGGGCCCAGCGCACTCTCTTTCAACGGATTATTCCATCTCTCTATTTCCTGCGATGTAAGTGACTTGTCATAGTACTGAATATCTTTGGGTTCACCACTTGGCAGACGAGCAACCACCCTGAAGACCTCATTCAGCGAGGGCAGCATCTTCTCCAGCACTTCTTCTATCGTTTTTACTATCTCTGCGTCAAGACCATGCACCGGCACAGAAATAAGTCTGCCAAGTGCAATTAGTATTTCTTTTACTTTTATGCAGTACTTCTGCAAGAACGTTGATGTGTGGTCTAAAGACACCTGGGAGGTTGCTCTCTCGACTAGAGCAAGCAGAGACTTGCGTTTGTTCTTGAAACACCGCGATATTTCGAGATCCTTCACCTTTTCAGACAGGTTAACGTGCTCAGGAAGCACACTGGCCAGTACCTCTCTTAGAGCTGATGAGATCTCCAGTGAGCATCCGTGTATAATGAGTATAGACTCTTCTGACTTAACAGAATACACATTCATAACAGAGACTGATGCACAGGTGCTCTCCTCCGAGGCAGAGAGCTCACCGTACTTGTTCACATAGAGCTCTTTGTACAGCATATTTGCTCCATCTGTCCTATTGATCTTCTCTATGTTGTAGCTTGCGCTGTCACCCGAGATGTGTTCACTGTTTCCTATAAGTCTTTTGAAGAACTTTTGCACCCATTCCACTATCTTATCAAATATCTCTTTCTCTGTCACTGCAGATTCGTACAGCGGTAGGCTTATCTGCGCTGATTTGTACGGCTTTTCTCTGTTTAGCTTGATGTTCTCGTACAGCTCTGGGCTGTACCTGTATTTTCTACTGAGAGTCTCCTCCTCTTCTTTTTCTTTTCGAAGAATGCTGTGCACTCTGTGCAGAAGATCAGACACGCTATTTGAAAACTGCAGCAGGGCTCGAGAGATAGAGTGCGCTTCTTCCTCCTTTGTGTAGCTCTCTTTTTTGTTTATGGACTTTCTCAGGTCGTTTGATATTTTATTGATTATTTCGATCATTAGCGAATCAACGGCTTCATGCACTGCAACCAGCGAGCATCCTGATATTTTCCTAAGCACTGTCACATCCATCTGCGTGATCTCTCCTCTTCCCCTTAAGCTCTCTTTCACTCTTTTCTCAATTTCCTTCTTTATTCGCCAAAGCGCGTTCTCTGTCTGGTACTTTATTTCTGACCTAGCTGTTTTTTCTGCTACGTACTGCAGGTTGTTCATTATGCCAGACAGTCTGCCTGAATATATGTCCTTGATCGACAGCGTATCCACCGCCAGGGCCTGCTTTGTTTCTGACTCTTTCATCTCTTCTTCATGCCTGCTCTGCTCCTCCTTTAGCTCCTCTAGATACTGCGAGACATTATCTGCCTTAAGAGCCGAGACAAGAGAGCTGAGGTATGACTCTGCCTCGGAGATGCTGTTTGCCGCAGCTATCACTTCTTTGTGCACCTTGTGGTAGCAAATAGCTGAGTCTTTCAGCTGCTCTGTATTTTCTTCTATTAGCGGCTCTATGCCTGCGGTGAGCATCCTGTACACATTTTCAAACTCATCCTGTGTTTTTTCTGACGATAATATGCTCTGTATCACAGGGCCTGCGGCATAGTTCTCCACCAGTATCCCTGGGAAGTCTATCCTTATCTTTTTCAGCGCGTTTTCAAGTCTTCTCAGATGCTCTGCCATTTTAAACAAAATATTAAACCACTAATTAAATCTCAGTGCTCAGAACGCAAAAATGCCTAGAGAGTGGCTAGCCGGGCTTCTTTTTCTTTCTGCTCGTGCAGTACCCCACTAGCTGGTAGTACCTCACTCTGCACTGCCTGTCACTGCGATTCACAAACTCTTTCGATATTTTAGTCCACACGTGTTTCTCAGAGAGGCTGACAATGTCCAGTAGCTTTGCATCTTCTTCTTCTGTCCACGAGTTATTATTTATATTTGGGTCTATGTGGTACAGGTATCTCTCTCTGCACTGGAACTGTGTTCTGCCTGGGATGTATTTGCATATCTGTTTCCAGTTCCCCTTTTTGCACTTCTCTACCGCCTCTAAAAGGGCGTCGTCTTCTTCCTTCGACCATTTTCCGTGTTTTATCTCTGGGTTTAAAACTCGCTTGTATCTGTACATGCACTGCTTTGGTGTTTTATTTTTGAAGTACGTCGCTATCTCTGTCCAGCTCTGCTTTCCTTCCTTCTGCACGAGTGATGCGAGCACAACATCTTCCTCAGGATCCCACTGGGACGTAGGCCTGCTCTTCTGCAGCTCAAGGTATCTCGAGTATATTGTGATGGGCGCTCTTCTCATCTGTGTGTAGACTTTCGCCCAGTCTCCTTCGTTTTTCAGGATTTCCCTGTCTTCTTCTGGCTGGAACTTGTCTTTTCTGTATATGGGGTTGTGCGGGTGGTACCAGAGACTCATGCACTCGTGGATAGGCGCCTTGACTCTCTCAGCCACGCTTCTCCAGACGTTGTCGCTAATTGCAGGCGCAGTTATCTTTTTTGATACAAGAAACACGTTTATATCAGAGACGAGCTTCAGTGCAACAGGGGTCTCTTCGTCTTCTATTTTCACGAGCTTCATCCTGTAGCTATCTTTTTTTGCCAGTTGCAGCGTTCTTGTTCGCTTTCGTGTTTTCTTCTTGAAAGAGTTTATGTGCTTGCGCAGGACCTGTACTGTGTCCATTTTGCTGACTAAATCAAGGTACTCCCGGTGCAGGCCGCTTTGGAGCGCCTTGTTCTTCTTGAGAAGCGAAGATTCCTCCGTATTTTTGTCTGCATCATCTGAAAAACTCAGCAACAAATCTTCATCCATAGAAAAAATTTACCAAATGGGAATAAAGAGAGCCACAGCCAAATTAATAAACAGCATAACAGAAGCAGCCAGCCTCTCAAGACTCTTCAGGGGCGTGGGTGATATCATGCAGCCTGCCCTTCTAACGAGCCAGATATTTCGGGGGTACACCGAGAGAGTGCTCGGAATAGATCTGGGAACAACGAACTCTTGCGCAGCTGTTCTGCAGGACGGAAAAGCAAAGATCATAGAAAACATGCAGGGCAAAAGAACAACGCCTTCAGTGGTTTCCTTCACAGGAGGAAAGATATTAGTGGGCGAAGCAGCTAAAAAAGAAGCCCTTAGAGACCTGCCGTCTGTTATCACATCGTCCAAGCGGCTTATGGGCAGGAAGTACACAGACCCAGAGACCATCGAGCACATGGGCACAGTCCCATACAAAGTTGTGCCTCACACAAACGGAGATGCGTGGATAGAGGTAGATGGGAAAAGATACTCACCGCAGAAGGTGGGATCTGAGGTTCTCAAGTACTTAAAGGAGTCTGTTGAGTATGTGCTGAAAGAGAAGATAAGCAAGGCAGTGATAACAGTTCCTGCATACTTCACAGACTCGCAGAGACAAGCTACAAAAGTGTCTGGAGAGATAGCAGGGCTAACTGTGCTCCGAGTTGTCAACGAGCCAACAGCTGCTGCTCTGTCGTACGGAATAGACACATCGCAGGACGGCACAGTGGCAGTGTATGACCTCGGAGGAGGGACCTTTGATGTGTCTATACTGGAGATAAAAGACGGTGTTTTTGAAGTAAAGTCCACAAACGGAAACAGCCATTTGGGCGGAGAAGACTTTGATGCAGCACTGACTGATCACTTGGTTCGAAGAATAGAGAAGGACTACGGGATACGAGTGCAGAATGTTCCAGAGCTTATGCAAGAAGTGCGAAAAGCAGCAGAGAAAGCGAAGTGCACACTGTCCAGCGAAGAAAGAGCAGTCATAGAATTTTCTGATGCTGATAGGATAAAAGGCCTTGAAAAATTAAAAAAGGCAAAAATTTATCTGAGCAGAGAGGAGTTTGAAGATATAATCACGCCATTGATAGAAAAGACACTTGTCCCGTGCAAAGAGGCTATGCTAGATGCAGATATCAAGAAGGGCGCAATAGACAATGTGATAGTCGTTGGAGGAATGACTCGCATTCCTGCCATACGCAGGGCAGTTGAGAAAGTATTTGGGAAGAGAATAACACCAGGCATAAACCCAGACGAAGCCGTTGCAGCAGGTGCAGCTATTCAGGGGGGAATACTCGCAGGGGAGATGAAAGACTATCTGCTGATCGATGTAGCTCCTCTGAGCTTGGGCATAGAAACACTTGGAGGCATCTTCAGCAAAGTTGTGGAGAAGAACACGTCAATTCCCATTAAGAAGACGCAGACATTCACCACTTCAGAAGACGGACAGTCATCAGTTACTGTGAAAATATACGAGGGAGAGAGAGCCTTAGTCGCAAATAACAAGTACCTAGGAGAGATAGTTCTGTCCGGCATACCTCCCCTCCCCAAAGGAGTGCCCAAGATAGAAATAACATTTGAAGCAGATGCCAACGGGATATTCACAGTCACAGCAAAAGACAAAGAAACAGGAGCCGTGCAGAACGTGAAAATAGAGCCATCAGGAGGACTGACCAAAGAAGAGATAGACGCGCTGATAGAAGAGGCAAACAATGCCCGATTAGAAGATGAAAAGATAAAATTGCTAATAGAAACAAAACAAAAAGCACGAGACTACATAAAGCAAAACAGAGAGATTAGAGGCAAGATGAGCACGCCGCTTTCAAAAGAGTCGGCAGATCTCTTGGACAGAAAAATAGAAGATCTACAGGCATACATGGAGCTGTCCATAGCCAGCAGGGAAGAAATAGAGCACATGCTATCTGATCTGAGAAAAGAGGCAGGACGTATATGGATAGATCATAAATAAATAAAGAATTTTAAAAACAAAAAAATGTCACACAAAAAAGACACTCCGAGTCTCAAAGAAATAATTGCGAACAGCCCAGAGAATAAGAAATGCGTAGACTGCGGCATGGCCAGGCCCCAATGGGCGTCCATTACGTACGGAATATTTCTGTGTTTGAATTGCGCAGGAACACATCGATCGTACGGAGTCAAAGTGAGCACCGTAAAGAGCATGAGCATGGACGTGTGGAGCCCAGCTGAAACCAAAAGGATGGAGCTCGGAGGGAATGCGCAGTTTTTGGAGTATTTAAAGAAACACTCGCTGGAGAACCTCTCGAAAGACGATCTGTACCAGCACAAAGCCGTGAAAGAGTACGCAGATAAGCTGAAAAAGTCGGTCAGCGAGATATTCCCCGAAGAAAAAATAGCTGCACCGCAGTCATCGCCAAAGGAGAAGAAGAAAGCGCACAGCACGCCCTCTCCCGCAGCAGTGGATGTGAAGCTGCAGTCTGAGAGCGCACCGCAGCCAAGCTATATAAACATGTACAACACATCTGTGTCATCTGGTCTTCCCTCAATGGAGACAATACAGACGGGAATAACAGAGGTCTTTGGAAAGGCTGCAGAGTATTTCTATTCGGCATCGAGCACAATCTCAGAGCATTTGTCTGAAAAGGTCATAGCTCCTGCATCAACGATCATTAAAGAGAAGGGCAGCCAGCTGACTGACTACATACGCGGAAAGGAGACTAATAGAAGAGCTGTGTCAAAAGCAGCAGAAAAGAGCGCTGTGCAGAAAACAGCAGAAGAAAAACCGAATGTAGGAAAAAACAAATCATCATTTGACAAATGGGACTAAGTTTAATAAAATACTACATATATCCAAGCTGTTCATTTTTGTTCTCTGTGCATGCCGATTCATCTCTGTCTTCTTGCTTGGAGAATTTAAACTCTATTTCCATTGAGCAATGGAGCAGCTTGAGGCTTTTCTTTGCTTAGTGTGTAGAATGTTTGTTTATGGCAAGAATAGCATGGTGTTAATTAATTATTATTGCTGATTTTGGGGCAGAAATCAAAAGATTTTCCTTTACTTTTAGCAGTATGCCTTCTAGCCACGGCAAGTGCGCACAGTAATTAAAATTGTTCTGGAATAAAAAGTTTGGCTGAGCAATAATAAGTGTGATGAGCGCTGTATTCAGATGCCTTCTAGACAAATATATTTATGGAAAAATTTTAAGAAGATAATAATGGGTAATAAAGATATTAGGAAAAAGCAGAAGATAAGCATGCTTCTTACCCTGAAAAACATAGAAGAAATAAAAGACTACCTTGGCAGAGGAACATTTCCAATTTTCAAAACTAGATTTCAGAAACGCGATTTTAAGAAGAAGGCAAAAATGTTTGTTGCCACCAGTAAGGGAATGCTCATACGGGAGGACAATGGGGTGTGTTTAGTCGCTGTGGGAAATGACGACATAGAGCGCATAAACAACGTGTGTAGATACGCGCATGACTATTTTGGGCACTGCAAGGCTGCTGCCAGCTGGAAGAAGATTCGCATGCATTGGATGGGGTTTAGGAAGAACCACCTGCTCAACTGGATTTCAAAGTGTTCTGTCTGTGTGCTGGAAAGCCAGCAGGCGATGAGAAAAACAAAAGTGGAGAACAAAAAAAATGGCGAAAAAGAGGTCACTGCGTACTTCTCCATGGAGAGGCTGCAGATGGACTGCATTAGCATGGCAGAGTATGCAGTGCACAACGAGGGATTTTCCTACATTTTGCACATAGTGGATGTTTATTCCAGATACCACTTCGCATGCCCTCTGCAGCAGAAAGACTCTGCGGAAATATGCCGATGTCTTTCCGCTTTATTTGAAAAAGAGGGATGGCCGCACATACTGCAGTCTGACTTTGACAAGGCATTTGTCTCTGACGAGATAAGCAGTCTTTTGGCAGCAAACAGAGTCCTGCACATATATCCTAGCAGAGGCACTGCGCAGTCTCTGAAAATAGTTAGAAAGTCGAGAGAAGTTCTGAAGAAAAAGCTTCTGAAGGTTATGAAGACAAAGAGCCATGGATACTCTTGGGTTTCTGCGCTTAAAGATACCGTCATCCAGTGGAACAGCGAGTTCTCAGCTTCCATCATGTCTAAGCCCAATCTTCTATTCCGCACCGCACCGCCTGATATAGACCAGTACATGCAGCCACCTGCTGAGAATGCAGTGCCAAATAGCGCATAACCACGTCTGCATGAAACATGCTATACACCACACTATATGACGGTATCTCTGCAAATTGTTCTACTATGTGTGGCTGATTCTCGGTTGTATGTTGGAGATGGTAAAATACTTTGATTTTTTATTAGATATATGTGTTTTATTTTTGCACGGCTGTTCTTCCTATCTCAATATGTCTTCGCAGAGACTTAATGAAACTCCATCAGGCTGAGCATACTTTAAAAAGCCAGTAGCAAACTGCCAACAGCAGGACTATGTAACCGATTGTCTGGCTGAGAATGATAGCTGTGTCTATCTACTATAACCCGTCTGGAGCATGAGTGGTGGGCAGTAAATAAAATATTTAAATTACTTTCCAGGTTTTTACCGTTATTTTTATATAGCAACCAATGATAGTGTATTCAAACGATGGTACAGCGCCCTTTCTTGGCATATTTGCGATATGCACATACAGCGCACTAACTCTATGCTCTTTCTCTATCTTGTGCTCGGTTTTGACTGCGTATAATATCTGTCTTTCAATGAAACTGCTGCATATGTCCTCCATCACCATTTCTGCGTGTAAAGAGGAGCTGTCTCGTGTGTGCTGCACAGGCACTCTGGGCGTTTAGGATGCAATAAATTGCAAGAGTTTATTCTTTGTAAAAATGAAAAATGCGAATAGAAAGCTGTCAGCACGCGAAAAAGAGAAGCTAGGCCGGTCAACCTGGCACCTTCTGCACACCATTGCCAAACACTACCCCACCAACCCCACGCTTCAAGAAAAGAAGGCCGTCTACGACCTGGTAAACTCGCTTTCAGTGCTGTATCCCTGTCCGCCCTGCGCCTCTGGGATGGAGCTATTCAGCAAAAGCAATCTGCTCAACACAAACAGCAAATTGTCTCTTTCTCTTTCATTCTGCGAGTTTCACAACTGGATCAATGCCAAACTGCAGAAGCCTTTGGTCAGCTGTTCTGATTTCATAAACGATCATGCAAACAGAAAACAAAATGGCTTTGTCTGTCTGAGCCGATTTAAAACGCACGTTGAATCTTTTATACAGAAAATAAAAAATATTATATAACACACTTAATGGGTACATAGTTGGTATAGTTCAGGATAAATTAATCGCAGGCTGTCTAGATGGCTTTTTATAATAAAGATTATGTTGTTGTTCTTCTTACATGCTAAGTCTTTCATGCCCTATGATTCTCAGGATCTCTATAGCACAATTGCAGCAAAGAAAGAGTCTACCATTCACAGGTTTCTCTATGGAGCACGAATAAAGCCTCGGGGCATAAGAAAGTAGACTGCTAAAGAAATAATAAAAAAGATGAAATGAAATAAATTTATATAGAAATTGTTCGGTTAGAGTGCATTGCAACACTTTAGAACATTCAAGTTTTAAAATAGGGTGTTCTGCACTTTGAAGAATGCGCTATAGCTCTTATTTCATGCTATGTTGAATCACCTGCTCTTCTGGATAGTACTATTCAAGTTAAAGTAATTTCTAGTTATATTTTCTAGCACACTCTTTTCTGTTGTAGTAATTGTATCCATTATAGTTTCAGCTAATTCATTCTCAGCTACTGTTACTTCGGTTGTAGTAAAATCTGCTATGGTAGTTTCAGTTGTAGTAAAATCTGCTTTCTCGCTTGTTGTTAATGGCAAGCTAGTGGTAGACTTATCCACTGATGTATCTAAGACGGTAGCAGTTCTATTCTCTATTACCATAGAATTATTAATGTTTTCAATCTCAGGCACTATCTTTTCTGTTGTAATTTCACTTGCATAGGTATTTGCTGTAGCCTCTGTCACTTCATTAGTTAAATTTGCAGATGCTTCAGATACAAATGGTGTAGCTTCTGGCATCTCACTCACTGCTTCACTGGCCACTGTAGTAGCAGAAGTAGCAGTATATTCAGCTATGGATGCAGTAGAGGTAGAAATATTCTTAGGTGTAAAATCACTGACTAAAGTCTCTGCGGATGTGTTAAAGCTATTAGGCATGGAAAGAGTCGACACAGGAGTGCCAAAGTTTGCTTTTTTTGCGCCATAATTTCCCTCATTCAATATCGTGCTATGGGTTGAACTGACTAGATCAATGCCTTCTGCCGGCTTACTTGTCTGATTAAAGATAGTTGGTGTTGTCATGCTTTCAATGACCTCTTTTCCAGCCGTAGTAGCATTTTTTATATCAGGGAGAGGCTCTGTGCAATAGAGATATCTATACAGTAGATATGAAGCAACACACAGTCCTACTGTTACGGTAATAATTACTGCAATGCCCCTATAGTTTTGTAGGAAACCGCACTGTCTATCTTCAGACTGTGCTGTGTCTACTTCATTCATTTCCACTTCGCTTGATTCCTCTAGCATAGGAACATTGCTGCTTGGGCTTCTTTCCTCCATCTCAAGTGTCTGAGAGTTAGCTCTATTTGGATTTTGTACTCTGCTCATTATACTCATTTTGTAATTCTAAAAGTGCGTTCCTATTTATACCTTTGCAATGATTTAATTTGTGTCATATCAGTTCTTTACATTGGATCAGACATCTTTAGAAATGAATGATCATTGAATTTGCCATCTTTTAAGATGGATGGCATATGAAGTGTTAAAACTATTTTTGGACAAGAAGTAATAAAAAAATATTCAATAATGAAGAGAAAACACAGTGCATCGATTAATTTGCTAATTTCTTGCTCTGTCATTCTCCGAGATATAAAATATGTGCAGTAGCTGTAGTTGTGCAATTAATACACACAGCTCTTTTGTACAAAGATAGAAAGCGCAGTATCTACAAGCTGGCTGTATTTTATTGTCTGTTATATTCAGCATCTATCATTGCAAAGCTGTATATTGTTTCATAGAGGTGTATATTTATATGTACACTTTTGTTTTAGTGCATCTGCATACTTTTATCTTCCTAGTGAAATAAAGTGTACTGAGTGTCTGATTGTAGACTTTTTCTCTCTATTTTACTATCCAGCTCTGCTTTATAAAAAAAGTGTACAGACATCCTAATATAAATACACTTTATTGCAAAAACAAACAAGAATATTGCAAAAAGAATAAAAAACAAAATGCATTAGAGAATAGAAGAAGGCTAATATTACACGGAGACTGCACGAGGTAATGTGAAACGCTATTAGAACTCCGAATAGAAATATCAAGTATTCTTTTATGGTTTCGAAGAAAAAACAGCTCATATATTTACCATAGATGAGTATTATAAAGGCAGCCCAAAAATGGAAAAACAAAAGTTGAAAATTATCCTTTATTTGGTAATAATATTCGTTGAGTATGCTAAAGCTTTCTTCATTGATAGCTTAGTTGTCTGATAGTTTGATTTTCTTGAACTCTCGCTCTACCTCTTTTTCTTGGGGCTCTTCAATAAGAGATGTATTGTTTTTAATTTTTAGAGGTATTTCCAAACACTCGAGGAAGTTCTGGTATATTTCTTGAGATTTGTCGGCATCTTGAAGTCTGTAGAAGCATTCAACTTCAAACAAAGTCAGTGAAGTAAACGTATTCATAAAGTCTCTCATATTCTCTGCCCGTATTAAACAGTCATCGTTTTTGCTTATTTTGTGCGGTCTAACTATAAGCAAGCTATCTTTTCCGCCTACTCCTATGAATAAGTTACTGCTGCAGTTGGGATCTGGCGTGTCTAGGTGAGCAATACTTTCATATCTCTTAATCATGTACCACATAGGATGTAGATATGATAGATCGTAGTGCAGTTCTTTTGCTATCTCTTCTCTTGATAATGCAGCGAATCCTTCTAAGTTTGATTTATCTATTGTATACACCCACCTAATGGTGTATATAAGAGCTTGTTTTAGTTTTCTTAAATTCTTGACATTGACAGTATTATTTTTGCAGAACTCTTCTGGAGTCACTCTTTTAACAGAAGAGCAATACCAATCATTCCACAGCACGCTCAGAGCATTGAGTGCTGCATCCTGCTTTGTTTTCTCCATGTCTGATACTATCTTCTCCAAGTTAGAAAACAAGCAGTTTTCTTTGTAGTTTAGCAGATGCCCGTCCATTAAGTGTTCGGTCATTATCAGCTTTATAATCTGCTTGGGCGCAATATCTCTGTAGTTCTTTATTTCCTCGTTAGAAATAGCATTTTCTGTAAGCTTGAAGTACGTATAGACTGTTGTGTCATCTTTATCTGTGTACAACCCATAGTCCTGCAATACAGATGGAAAGAACTTATTCGCAGAGACCAGTGGGTTTGTTTTCTTGTCTAGGACTTCTTTTATTGTAGGAACTATATAATTGGTGTAAATGGGAGTGCTGTCATAAATAAGACTGTCCAAGAAACCAAGCATTTCTTCAAACTGCTTATTGTAAGCTCTCTTATCTGTTAAAAATCTTTTTGCGTCTATTTCGAAGAAAGTGAATATTATGTTGGTGGGGAGCACCTTGTTTCTCTTTGCCAGCCTGAATATGTGCAATTCTTGCATCTTGGTGTCTTTATACTTCTCTTCGCTGTACTCTTCTATGAAATCCAGCATCTCTGAATTGAATTCGTGTATTTTATCAAACATCAACTTGTTTCTATTGTGCATTATTGACAATAAATGCTCTATTCTTGGGTTAATTTCTCTTCTGGTACTGAAATAATTTTCGATTGGTTCATCACAAGCAGCCTCTATTGCACTATTAGGATTATTTTTTCTTTTTCTGATGCTGCCGCTTACTTTGTTTAGCGTTTTAAGTAAGTCTTTGAGCAGCTTAAAATCTGTTTTAATAGACTCTAAATCGTCTTTTATTGCTGGCATAATCTTTTTTCCTTTCTCTATGTACTCACCAGCATTAAAATTTAATCCCATTTTCTCAGAGTTGGCAATAGACTCAGCTCTCTTAAGAAACTCTGCACGAATTTTAACTTGTTTATTGATATAGCTTATCTTTTTGTTCCAAAAGTATTCTGTATTATACCAATGGTCATATCTATTCTCTGGCAAACAGCTGGCCACTTTTAAATAAGCCAGAGCAACTGATGATAGGAGCAGGACTTGTTTCAGGAGTATCTTTCGCGAGATCATAATAAAATTAAAATATTTTCTGGTTATATTTTCGTTTCTATTTCTAGAATCTCATAGTACTTCTTTAGTCTCTGCGATCCGTGTCTTATACATAAACAGTATAGCTATTGATCTGCTGATTAGTTTTATCACACTGTAAAGATGCTCTTTATCTACTTTTCATTTTGTTCTTTGTGTTGATTTTTTCTCGCTAAACCATAACCCTTTTGGGATATATTATCACAGAGAATGTTAGAGGTAATATGCAAGACCGATATAACTCCGAATAGAATACCAAGTATTCTTTTATGATTTCGAAGAAAAAACAGCTATGTGAATAGCATTCCATAAGTAGATATAGCAGAGTAGATATTAGAATGAAAAAACTCTTTATTTCATAACTATGCTCTTTTATAGACAAGAAGTATGCTACTCGCGCCAGGTTACATCAACTGTGTCTGTTCTATATCGCTGTGTAACCTTGCATTCTCTGTCCTTGCACTCATACCCTCCCAAAAGCATCTTGTACGCGGTGTGCGCAATCATGAGCCCATTGTCTATGCAGTACCTTTCATCTGCGCTGTATCCCTTTCCGCTTCTCTGCACTGCCATCGCTGTTGCCATCTCTTGCAGCCTTTTGTTGCACCCCACGCCGCCTACAACCAGTATCTCATTCGAGCCCGTGCACGCCATGGCCCTTTCAGAAACCTCTACCAGCATGGCAAACGCAGTCTCCTGCACAGAATAGCAGATGTCTGCCTTCAGGCTCTCTGTCAGCGGATAGTCTTGCAGATACTGTTTTATGTACGTAAATATTCCCGAAAAAGAAACATCCATTCCCTTTATGGTGTACGGCAGTTTTATGTAGTTCGTCCCATTCTTAGCAAGCTTTTCTATGTTGTATCCGGGGGACGGGTCGTTTGGTATGTCTAGCTCCCGAGCCAGCCGGTCCAGGCAGTTTCCTATTGCTATGTCGAGAGTCTCTCCATACACCCTGTACTTCTTGTCGTGGTATGCGATGATCTGTGTATTTCCCCCGCTCACATACAAAATTGTCGGATTGTCCGACTGCGTAATAAATCGCCCCATTTCTATGTGGGCTACGCAGTGGTTCACGGGCACCACTGGAATGTCGTACATCTCTGCTAGCACCTTCACAAAGACTGCAACTATCTGCAGACACGGCCCAATGCCAGGCCCTGCAGTGTATGCCAGATACTCTATCTCTCCCACCTTTACGTTGGCTTTCTCTAGCGCGCGCTTAAAGAGCGGCATAATGTGCGCTTGGTGGTGCGATGCAGCCTCTGTTATTTTGAATCCCTGGCCCTGCGGGGGTATGTACGTCTCTCTTTCGTTCGCTAAAATGGTCTCGCCTCTAACTATGCCAATGCCTAGTTTGTTGGCGCTTCCTTCAAATCCCACAATGAGCATAAAAATCTTTATTATTTGGATGTACATTTATTGTCTTTATTACGCCTCACTGCACAGCTTAAAGAGCAAGAAGACCTGCTACGCATCCCATAAGGATCAAAGGAGACATCGAGCTGTTTTTGTTTGTTCCCGTTCTCTCAGAGGGCTCGCTGGAGCACGACGCTGCGCTTCCGCCTGAAGGCGCGGGCCCATCCATCGATACGCCCGAGAGACAGTCATCAATGTTCACAAACTTAAACCCTGCAGCATCTCCCATATTAACAACATCTGGAACCATTCCCAGCTCAGACTCTCTTTGGTCGTGCTGCAGCACAATGTATGATGTGGACTGGGGGCGCACAGACTTCAGCTTCAGCTTCCATCTGTTGAGCATGTCATCGCAGTCATCGTCAGTGCCGTACATGTCGTAGTTGTAGTTGATCAGGACGAGATCCAGCTCGTCAATCACCTTCAAAACGGTGCTGTTCATTACATCTGGCTGATTGATGGAGATGTACTTTGTTTTCTGCCCAGAAACCTCATCAAGGACGTTCAGCTCGCACACAATTGCCTCTCTTATCTCTTCTTCCTCCATGTCGCTGAAGTTGTAGATGGGGTTTGTTCTGAGACCCACAGTGTTTCCTTCGTCAACAGCCTGTCTTATCACGTCAGAGACACCTGAGTGATCGATGTTAACAGTGGAGAACATGAAGGTGGCAGGGATGCCTTGGTCTGAGAGAGTTTGCACAAGCTCGGGGGTTGTCTGCACAGGCCCATCGCTGAAGACTAGGGCTATCTGTCCAGGCTGCGCGCACGTACTAGGTGCTCTTAAGCAGTTTGCAACTCCGAGTAGAACTGTGAATAAGAAAATCTTCATGCCCATTAAAATCACAGAGTATTAATACGGCGCAATTATTCTGATAAGAGCACTATTATTATCTCGGGTCTAGACCCCATTTGCAGGTCTATGCGCAGGAAAACAGGCTTAATGACATTTTAATTGCAATTACATTTTAATTTGGAATAATTAATGGACAAATTAATAGTTCTCTTGCTCTATATCCATTAGACACTTTTAATTAGCCCGGGTGCATCCTCCACTGATCTTAGCAAATATTTACACGCTATCAGACGGCTTGCTCTCTATGTTTCTCGGGAGGTCCATGGAGAAAGGGCGGTCGCAGTCGTTGATGCCCACTTTCCTCTCTTTGCGCACTCCGTAGCTGTCCACTTTTCTGAAAAGGCCTTTGCTCCCGTTTTCATCGAGCAGCAGGCCTTCGTATGCATATATCTTCTTTTCTATCGAGTGGAGCTCAAATTCTAACTTCTTTTTTTTGACAATGTAGCTCTCGAGGCGGCGGTGCAAGTCGTCTGTTGTTTGGTTTGAGAGATTCTCCGAGTTCATTAAAAATTTTGAATGAAAGTCCGGACTATGTCAATTAGCGATGTTTTCCACGTGAAAGAGTGCAACAGAAGAAACCTGCCCGAGAACTACCACATTATGTTCCTTCTCTACATGATAACGATGTACGAAGAGTGCTGCTTTGTGGCAGAAAACAACAAAGGCGACATCATCGGGTACTCAATTACAAAATTAAAAGACCACATTGAGAAAGACGAGAAAATAAGCACAGATGACGTTTCAGGGTACATCATGTCTGTGGCAGTTGATGAGGCGTACAGAAACAGAGGGCTTGGGAAGATCCTTCTGGCAGCCTCTCTGCACGGCGTGGTCAGAAAGCTTAGATCCCGCAAGATAGGCGCATTCAAGGTGTATCTTAATGTGAGAGTGTCCAATACCTCTGCGATAGACATGTACAAGAACACTTTTAAATTTTCAGAGGAGGGCGAGGACGCAGACTACTACTCAAATGGAGAAAGCGCCCTTTTGATGAGCAGAGTTTTTAATTCCAATGAGAGTGAGCGAACTTCAGAAGGGAAATGCGCTGATCAGATGGATACGAAGGATAAACATAGAGTATAGATACATGATCTTTGACTACGAGCCTGGGGAGCACTTTGGCGTGGTCCACATCACCATTCAGCTGCACATGACTTCGCCGCAGTACATATTCAGCCGGATAGAAAAAATAAAGGCATCAGAGACAAAAAGAGTTCCCATCCTTCTTCTTTTGATAAACGCCGACATAAACACGCCGTCAGCTGCAGCAGCATTTTCCAGCCTGCAGATAGACTGCATGTCGATGGGTGTGCAGATAGTGCCAGCGTACACACCGATGGAGTGCGCCAAATACATAGAAAACATGCACACACAGGAGATGGCCCCAGGCGCCCTGAGAAACTACAAGGACACAGTGGCGCAGGCAAGAAGACAGGTGCCAGGGGCAGAATCTGAGCTGAGTGCAAGAAAAGTGCTGTTTTTATCAGCCATACCAAAGATATCAAAAACAGACGCAGTGAATCTCCTTGCATCAAAGAGCATAAGACAGATAGCACAGGAGAGCAAGGACTCTAAGCCATTCAGCCTCAAGGGGATAGGAAAAACCAAGCAAAAAGACATTGAACACTTTTTTGTGCAGAATTTGAAGTAGCCACTCTTTTTTATTTTGATGGAATGCGAGGGAAGGACTCTTGAGCCAGAGCCCAAGATACCAAGAGCATCGGTAGAAAAGATAATTTCAGAAACACTGGAAGCACCGCTTACGTGCAGCCGAGAAGTAAAGCAGCTTCTCCTGGACGGCTGTGCAGAGTTTGTGCACATCATAGCCACAGAGGCAAACGACGTGTGCGAGAAAGAGCAGAAGAAGACGCTTACGCACGAGCACGTGTACAGAGCGCTGAAGCAGCTGGGCTTTGAAGAGTACATTGACAGATGCCACGACTCGTATAAAGACCACATTGAACAGGCGAAGCTAAGGCCCTCGCGGCAGAACAAGCTGAAAGACTCGGGGCTGACGCAGGATGAGCTGGAGAAAGAGCAGGAGGAGCTGTTTAGGAAGGCAAAGATGTATGCTCTCAGCCAGGAGGGAAAACAAGATTCAGAAGAATAAACTCATTTTTATTTTAATTTTTGTCTCCCCTGCAGATGCACTCAGAAAAAGACTATGAAAAAGAAGTAGAGCAAACGACAGAGCAGAACAAACAGACTTTGAGAATCACCCTGGTGAGCAGAAACAAGGAGGAGATAGAGAGAGTTGCATACGCTATTTACCAGCTGGCAAAGGCAGAGGAGCCAAGCAACAAAGGACCGGTTTCCGCAAAGAACAACAGGCTAGAGATAACCACCAGAAGATCTCCCTGTGGTAACGGATCAAACACGTACGACAAATACTCCATGATCATCCGCAAGAAGTACATTGACCTAATTGCCTCATACGATGCATTCAAAACCATTACATCCACCGTAACAAGCCCAGAGGTCTTTATTCAAGTAGTTATGAAAGGATAGACTAAATAAATAAATGAGCTAATTCTAAATTCTATCTTGTCTTGGAGTGCGTGGTTTAAGTTCTGGTTTCTCTTTTCTCAAATATGAAGAGATCAGAGTAGCTGCAAACGAGTTCATAAGTGCTCTAAAAGAGCAAAAGAGTGCAGCTAGCCGTTAGGTGCAAGGATATGCTAGCAAAGCATGAGTTAATGGAAATATTAGCAGTATATCTGAGAGTGGCAAGAGTGAAATAAGCTGCAACTGTATATCTGTCAAAGTTCTATCTATGTTGTATTAGAGCAATGTAGCACTGCCTAGCATTGATGAGATAGTTGTACGCTATTAGCAGAGAGAAGGATGGAGATAGCTATATGCAGTAACCTACTACTCTTCAATTAGTTCTCTGTTTCTAGTAAGTTAGAAAATGTACACTTATATTATTTTGGTAGGAATAAAAATGAAAATATTCTGAATAAAGTAGTGTAATTCGAGAGTGTATAGCGGACTCCTAGAGTGCATTTATTTTACTCTTTGGGAGCACCTTCGCATGCAATCTTTACGGCATGCAGTCCCTGTGCGAACTCGTCTTTTATTAGCCTGTTTATCTCTCGAATCGAGCTGATGGGCGAAGCGTCTTCAAATGCCGTATCGTACACTGTTATGTTGAGATGGGTCTCCTGCGGGTTTTGGATGTCCAGTATTTCTTTGTGCCCTATGTGGTACTTCGTTTCGTCCTTTATGTTCACAACTGCGTGTGGGTATTTGTTCTGTATGCTCTTCGTTATTCTTTCTATGCGAGACATTCCAGCAGGGATAAACAAGAAAACAGATGCAATAATCAAATTTAGTGCTCCATTTTGTCTGAAAAGAGCAGCTAAATATTTCTGCAAGAAAAGTATTTAAGATTTAATTGTTTTACTTGGGATGAAGGAGACAGGAGAGACCATACCGCACATAGACAGGACAGAGGCGTACATAAAACAGCTAATAGCCCTGGCTGATCACTGCATACACACTCTCCGTGCAGAAGTAGACGAGATCAGCAAGTACGTGGTAGAGCTGAACAAAGCACACACCAAAACAGAAGCAGAAAAAGATAAAAACACAGAAATACTGATCAATGTATTAGATAAAATAGAAATAGAGATTGAAAAATTAAAACAGATAAAAAACACCCCACACGAAAACAAAGAAAAAGAGAGCAACTTCCACAGAACGCCAAGAGACTACGAAGAGATAAGGGAGAAAGAGGGCCAGATAAAAAAGAAGAAGGCCGAGATAGTCACCAGCATGAACATCCTATTCACAGAGATAATACAGTCGATTGAGAGAGCAAAACCAGCTGAAGATGCAGGAGATTCTTCAGAAGCTGCTCCAAAGAGCACTAAAAACCCTTTGGACCAGACATTTCGCAGACTAGAGTCAATACAGACGTTCAGGTACATTGAAAAGCCCGACCTAACCATCCTAACAGCTGAGACAACAGCTAGCGAGAGTGCAATAAAAGTGTCAATGGTGCACACTCTCCTTTCGTGCTACATAACAGTCTACATACCAGGCGCGCTCTCCATAATATCCATTCTTCTCGGAATGCTGCACATAAACGAAGTGTGCAGGCTCCTCTCCATGCACTCTAAGATAGGTCTAGCAGCAGCAGTGCCCAGCATCCTAGCTGCTTCTTCATTCGTAGTGATGGGAACTATTTCTACAAACAGCAGATACTACAAAAGAGCATCGTACAAATCATCCGTACTCCTGACTGCGCTAGGAGCAGTAGCAGGTGTATCTACGCTTGTAGGCATATACCTCTTCCTCTGCACAAAGCTAAGCACATGGTTTAGGAGTGGCATAGATAAGTGTTTTATGGTGTGCATGTACACCTCAGTCATTCTTACGATGCTAATCAACGGGATAATATGCAGTAGAAGAATAAGAGTCTCTAAAAAGCCAGTATTCAGTGCGTATCTGAGGATACTTCGCATACTCTACAGCTATGCCTGCGCAGTGCACACAGCGCTTCTAGCGCACATCATGTTCCTTATAGGCTCTAGTGCACAAACCCACACACCTCCCCTATTTATCCTAGAAATCATAAGGCGGTTCAAAGACTGCACGCTGTGGATAGCATAGAGAGCAATAAATATAGAAATCAAGTAAGAGTAACTCCAATTTATTTACGCGAAGGGTGCATTCTTTTTTCTTCTTTTGCAGGAGATAAATAGACCAAACAGGCAACATTGGATATCTATTATTCCTCACTACAGGCGCAGACAGGCAGTAAGGAAGGCCGAGAAACACGGGCGCGGAGACTCAGGCTTTGAGAGGAACTCAGGGTGGAACTGAACACCGCAGTAGAAAGGGTGCTCAGAGACCTCCAGAGCGTCAATGTAGTTCTTGTGTCTTGCTGCGATTCTAAGCCCGTTTTTCTCGAACTCTGGGACGTACTGCACATTTATGCCGTATCTGTGTCTAAACCTTTCGGAAATAACGCCTCCCTCAGGAGCCCCGTAGAAGGTGGCTACTCGTGTGCCCTCTATTGTTGATGTCTCATTCCTTCCTATTCTCATCTTGTTTGAGTTCTTTGCAATGATCAGCGAGTATCCTGTCTTGTCTGTGGGGCAGTTTTCATCGTTGATCTTATCGTCGATAATTGTGTGGATGTCTTCTTCCGTCACCATCTCCTCGCTTGTTGCGTTGGCGATGTTCAGCACATTTCTGGCGTATTCAATGGCTATGACCTGCATTCCCAGACAGATCCCAAGCAAGGGTATTTTATTTACTCTCGCATAGTTGGCCACCATTACCATCTCCTCGACGCCTCTTCTCCCAAATCCGCCGGGTATAATAATCCCGTCAAACTCGTCGAGCTGAGAGAGACTGCTTTTGTCTGGGAACGATGAAGTATCAAAGTAGCTTGTCTGCACTTCGGTTGCTAGGCTGTCAATTGCCCCTGCGAACTTGAGAGACTCTTTAATAGAGAGATACGCGTCCTCGTGGTTGCTGTACTTTCCTACAATAGCCACCTTGCACACTCTCTCCTTCTTCGATGTGATCTTTAAGAAATAAGTGCCTTTCTCCTCAATTGGAGCGGCTTCTGGAAGAATAAGTCTTTTTTTGAGATACGAGAGAATCCCCGTGGAGTTGCACAGCTGTGTGGGAACATCGAGCACATTGCAGTCAGGCATCTCCAGCACCTTCTCTGCGCCTGTGAAAAGAACGATCTTATCAAGCGGCTCTTTCTCCAGCTTCTTCTGCGATCTGCACACAATGACATCGTACGGAATGCCGAGCTCTCGTGCTCTCTTCGCTGAGGCCTGTATGGGCTTTGTTTTGTGCTCTCCGTTCAGCTCCAGAGAGTAGTCAACGCCTATAACGGTGAAGTTCTCTCTGCCTTCCTCCACGTACATCTGCCGCAGGGCTTCAATGAACGTAATGGACTCGATGTCGCCCACTACTCCACCCAGCTCTATCACGCAGATCGTGGGGGGTGTTGTGTGGTTCTCCACGGGCAGACATGCTGCGTTCCGGATGCTTGTCTTAATGTGATCAGTTACGTGGGGAACTACCTGCACGGTTTTTCCCAGATACTCGCCCTCTCTCTCCCGCTTAATCACCTCGCTGTACATTCTTCCGCTGGTGATGCTGTTAAACTTTGTCAAATTGGCGCCCAGGAATCTTTCGTAATTTCCAAGATCTAAGTCCGTTTCCGTTCCGTCGTCCAGAACAAACACCTCTCCGTGGTCTCGAGGGCCCAAAGTTCCTGCATTAAAATTCAAGTACGGATCAATTTTAACAATTGTCACATGGTGTCCTTCTTCTTTTAATATCCTCCCTATGCTGCTGGCTATAACACCTTTTCCCACACCGGAAATAACTCCTCCACATACTAATATGTACTTCATAAAAAGTGCAAAAATTTTCTCTTTTTATAGATTGCATTATCTGTTTTTGTGTTTGCAAATTGTTACTCACTCTCACCAAATAATCGGTTTCTTCCCCTTGGACGCAAGGTACGCATTTGCCAGCATAAAGTGCTGGCTCCCCAGGAACCCTCTGCGCGCGCTGAAGGGGCTGGGATGGGAGGTTGCGAGGACGAGGTGCTTGCTCTCATCGATGAGAGGCCTCTTCTCCTGCGCGTCCTTTCCCCAGAGCATAAACACAGTGCCTGTTGACTCTCTGCTCACCAGCTGAATGATTTCATCAGTGAATCTCATCCATCCTATGCTAGCGTGCGAGCGAGGCTTCTCTGGGGTGACCGTTAGAGTGCTGTTCAGAAGAAGAACACCCTGCCGCGCCCAGGAGGTGAGGGATCCTCCCACACACGCTGATTTTATCCCTGTGCTGCTGAGGATCTCCTTGCGGATGTTGAGGAGGCTTGGGGGAGGGCGCACTCCCACAGGCACGGAAAAGGAGAGACCCTCTGCCTGGTCTCGGCCGTGGTATGGGTCCTGGCCGAGTATCACAACCTTTGTGTCAGAGCACTCGAAGAAAGATAGACACCGAAGGATCTTGGAGGGCAGGGGATAGAATTTTGTGGTGTGCAGATACTTTTTGATCTTTGAGAAGTACTCAGCCTGAAACTCTTTGTCAAGGAGAGACCTCCATCCCGGAAGAACAGCGCTATCCACTGTGCATATATTGCACTTGCATTCATTTAGCAGCGGGACAGACATTGAATGAAAATGTTGAATTGAAATTTAATTTTAAATATTCTATGGGAGGTAACGAGCTAGGAAGCATGGCCTCAGATGGCGCAGCCTCAATAAGGAAAATACTAAGAGAAAACAAAGCAGAAGAGTGGACAGAGGTGCTGGAGGGGCACGGAGTGCACTCGGCGAGCGATCTTCGGAAGGTAAAGTACGCAGATCTTGTGCAGTTTGGGATCACAGAGTTTGAGCCAAGGAAAAGAATATTCGAGCTAATAAAGCAGCTCAATACGGAGCATCCATACGATGGAGAGCGCAGAGCCTCCCTCCACCAGAGAATGCAGACTCTAGCGAGGTCTAGCGCTGAGTTCAGCAGCAAAACGCCTGAAGAGATAAAGCACAGCATGCAGAAAGACCCCATGCACACCCAGGAGCTCTATAGCCATGCAATACGAAGCTCGTATCAAAGTGCAAACAGCATGCACAGATCACCGCGGCGGTCCATGGAGGCTGCAGATCTACAGGGCACTGATGTGTACGGTGATCGAATGCAGAGTAATAGCGATGTGTACACAGGATATTCTGATCACAGGCTATCAGCAGAGTACAGCACAGGCAGAAGGATATCTGTCATAAAAGATGGGTACAGCCCAGGGAGTATATGGAAGAGAAAGAAGGAGATGGTTGATGAGATAATGAAAGAGGCAGAGGAGAGCATCATTCTAGGAGAAAGCAGCTACCCAAATAATGACGAGCAGGAAATAGACGAGAAATCCTATCTCTCCATTGCAGAGCCAGACATATCCGCTGAGTACCCGTCAATTGCATCTGTGGAGGACCGCACAGGATCCACGAGCTGGGCAGAGGGAGCAAAAGAAGACTCGCATGCGAACAGCAGCAGTTTGCTCGATAAAAACAGGATCATTGTGGTAGTAAGAAAAAGACCGATCAAAAAAGACGGAAAAAGAGACACCGTGGAAGTGTCAGGAACAGAGGTTGTCCTCACAGAGAGCAAGCAGAAAATAGATCTTACACCGTACATGGAGCCACACGCGTACAGCTTTGACAGAGCGTACGGAGAGTACGCAAGCACCACCGATATTTACAGAGAGTGTGTGCAGGGCATGGTGGAGTATGCTCTGAATGGAGGAAGCTCTACGTGCATCGCATACGGCCAGACAGGAAGCGGGAAAACATACACAATGCTGAATGAGCACACGGGAATGATATTCCAGGCGCTGAATGATCTTCTCACGCAGAGAATACAGCTCTCTTTCTACGAGATATACTCCAACTGCATCTTTGATCTCCTGGATGAAAGAAAGAAAATATTTGCCAGAGAGAAAGACGGCGTGGTTTCGATCATGGGAGTCAAAGAGTGCACAGTGGAAAAGATGGAAGATGCAACTAGCCTGATAAGGAAAGGGCTGCAGTGCAGGATGACAGGGAAGACAGGTGCAAACAGCAACTCGTCTCGCTCGCATGCTTTGGTGCGGGTGCGCACTGCCACGGGGATATTCACATTCGTAGACCTGGCAGGGAGCGAGCGAGGAACTGAGAGAGGCTCTGAGTCGCAGCACTCTCTTATTAAGCGGGAGGGAGCTGAGATAAACAAGAGTCTGCTGGCTCTGAAGGAGTGCATCCGCGCGATGGACAAATCAGCAACGCATCTTCCGTTCAGACACAGCAAGCTCACGCAGGTTTTGAAGGAGTCGCTCGTTGGAGAGTCCAAGTGCTGTATCATAGCCACAATCTCCCCAGAAGAAGCATCCACAGAGCACTCGCTGAACACGCTGCGATACGCGCACAGGATAAGAGGACTGGGGCTCAAAGGAGAAAGCACAGGACAAAAAACAGCATACCAAGGGAAATCAGCACCACAAGTAAATCCGCCATGTGCAGCAAATAGCAAAGTCGCAGAGACAGCACAGCCAGCTACGCCAATAAGGGAAAGAGTTGTGCAGCCTAGGCCGTCTCCCAGCAGACAGAAGATGCTGATACAGCAGGCTCTTGCCTCTGTAGCAAGCAGAATTGCGAGGGAAAGAGACCCAGAGACACTCGACATACTGAAGGAGGCTCTCCTTGACATAGCTAAGTATCAGAAGTCATCATAAAGTACATTGTATTTCCTTATCTTCTATTCTTAGTTTAACTGTCTACGGTGTAACCATGTGACGAGAAGATCAACTGATGAAGCGCTATAAAATGCTAACTGATCTGCCATATAAAGAGTATATAGGTGCCGCTAGGAGCTAGCTGTGCTGGTAATATACATTGAGGTCAATGAGGTAGCTGATGCAGAGCTTGTCAGTGAGTATTGAGGGTTTAGCCTAATGAGTAAATAGTGCTGGGATAGCGGAATAAGATAATGCATAAAATAAACTAAATAAATCTGAACAGGAAATACACAAAATATTTTAAATGGTATATTTATAAATTATGGACGAGTTCTAGCCGGTTCTGAAAATGTGCAAATATTTGCATATGAAGAGAATCAATGCATAGGCTATACGCATTGCTAAGGCGCTACTCTGTAAAACTCGAGCTCATCTTTGACAGCGCCTGATGACGATCTTCCTGTTTCAGCGCTAATTCTGTTGGCGCGCACATTGCACATGCTGAAGTACTCTTCCATCAGCCCGGTCTGGAGGACTTCTTTAAGAGTTATTTCCTTCATCTCTGCAGGCTTGTCTGTCAGCCAGTGAGACTTTGAGTTGGTCCCCAGGGTCATCCACAGGTTGGACTCTACCGCGTGCTGCAGATCCAGCAGAGACACGTATTTGCTCTGGTCTAGCGTCTTATGCGTGTACACGTACCCGTTTTTAGTGTACAGCCCTGTTCTGTATATTCCCCCCAGCTCGATTCTGAATGACCCTGCAATGGGCGCAGGCAGCTTGCACTCTCCCCTGGAGATAAGGCGAGATCCCGCCTGAGACAGAATGTGCTGCGGCGAGTAGCTGTATATAGTTACGATGTTTGATGAGTCGTAGGACAGCAGGCTAAGAGATGTCCCGTACAAAGTCATTCCCACGCCCTTAAGCAAATTCACACCTCCGCTGCTCTGCGATAGCATATGGAGCAAAGGAGGCTCGCTTTGGTAGAACAGCAGGAAAGTTCCCTTATACGCATCACCGCAGACAATTATATTCCTCAGGACCATGCATGATGTAAGGAACACGTGGATGTCGTGGAATGCAACTGCCTTGAGGCCTTCGTTTCTGTCAAAGACGTAGATCATGAGCTTAGTTCCAATGCACACCACGATGTTTCCTTTGATGACATCGCATGCTGTTGCTGCTCCTTTTGTTTTCTCAGCAGCCAGGGCCTTCAGCTTGTGTCTGGTTTCTATTCTGTCTCTTTTGGGGACCACTGATGCTATCTCTAAGACAATCAGCCTTCCTCTCGCCATCAGGTCTTCATCTGTTATGTATGTGGTGCACACTATCACAAACTCAGAGCACCCTTCTGTATTCTGTTTATCTGGGAGGGTGACTATCCTGTGGCAGGAGATGTATTCATTGTCTTCCAGCATGTACTCATCTACCGATGTAAGCACAGCTGAGGAGCGAGAGTACTGCCTCATTTCATCGTGCGAGTATATCTTCAGAGAGTATGCGCGCGTCAGAGGGTTCACACTTATATCGGGGATGGCAGGGAGAGGGACGGGGTCTGCATCCAGCTCAGTTGTTGCCTGCACCGTGAACGGGATCATCTCCTGTGTGTACGCCTTCTCCACATAGACTGAAGCCACTATCACCTTTTTGCAGGCAGAGTATGCAATGTGCTGGCATATGCTGTCTACCTTGGTCTTTCTGTAGAATATGGGTTTATCGTACGAGTAGTAGTCAGGCAGTGTGCCTCGCACTATGTTTCCCTTTGCCATGATAATGAAGTATCTGTACTGGCTTTCCTCTGGCGATGCAATCTCGCTGATTGAATCAATGGGCATGTTGTATCTGTGCATAATAAGAGTGTACGGCGTAAAACAGAGGACTCGTGTCTGGTTGCACCCTGGGATGAACACTAAGTCACCGCACACCTGTATCCGGCTGAGTGCTTTATGCGCACTTTCATGCTTCTCGTGGTAGAACGCGTTATTAGCCACTGTCTCTTTAAAGAATCTGCTGTCTTTCTGTCGGTACACGATCACTTCGTTATTCACCGTACGCACCAGAAGGTAGGTGGCGAGCATATACTCCACTGCTGTGATGTCGTGAATAGCCAGCTTGTATTTTGCATCCATCTCGATCTCCACGCTCTCCAGAACCGATGGGAAGACAGAGAGCAGAGAATACTCGCCTCGTATCTTGCGGCTGGCTATGCAGTATACGCTCAGTCTTCCGCTCTTATCTACGATGTAAAGCGTGCCCTTGTGCACAGTTATTGCTGTGGCATCTGGCACAGGTATCTTTGTCTTTCTGTTCCCCTTGTACTGGTACGCTGCTCCTGTTTCAGTGATCAAAAACACTTTGTCGTCTTCGTACACCGCAGCACGGGCTGTCTCTGGGAGCACTGCTGTCTTGACCTTTTTTAGCTCTTTGTCTAGGTAGCATATGTGAGAGACTGTTACCTGTATGTATCCCGTAGAAATAGCGTGGAATAGGATGGTTAGGCTGTTTGATATCTCAGATTGCACAAGGTCTACCTCTTTGTCCCAGTGCACCACTGCGCTCTCTCCCTCTTTTGTCAGGAGATACTTATTCTCCAGCGCATCAACCACGAAGAGATCAGAGTATCCGCGTATCTTAGCGGTGTGGGTGTACAGCAGATCCATGCCCTCCTTGGCCTCAAAGAGGAGCGGCTGTCCAGGCGATCCAGCAGCCACTAGAAACACCTGCTGTTTCTCTATGAGAGGAAGCGGCTCTATGCAGCATATCTCTCCTATCGACGGTTTTGTCTGTGTGATGACTATTTTGTTTGTTTTTGTCTCTTTCACCTCCTCTTCGTTCTTTTTCTCTGTGTCTCCTGCCATTCTAAACATTTTCTCGTACTCCCTTTCAAGTATTCTGCCCGATAAAAGGCCGTCCTCTGATTCCTTGTGCAAATGATTATTGTCTGTGCTCTTCTGTTTCTTTGCTCTAGTTTTTTTCGGGCTCACTGAGAGTCTCTCCTGCTCGCCTGCAGATGCACTCTCTCGATCAGCACTTGCAGGAGGCAGATCTGAGTCGGTAGCATCGCTTAGGAACATCTGCACATACTCTTCCGTGACAACATCAATGGGCTTCTGCTCCTTTTCCTCCATTATGGTCTCTGATTCAAACGTAAGTAAAAAGAGGCCTTCTGCTGTGCTGAAGCATCCTCTGTTCCCGTATACTGCTGTAGAGTATGGCTTGTTGAATTTGGCATCCAGGTCTATCTTCCTTACGATCACGCTAGACACTCTTGAGTTCCCCCCCAGGATGGTAAACTGCAGGAAGATGGTCTCAGATATAAGGAAGATGTCTCTGTCTTTCACAAGACACTTTCCGTTTTCAACCACAAAGTTTTTCTCCTTCAGCGGCCTTTCTTCTATCCCCAGCCTGTCGAAGGACCAAAAGTCGTTGAAGCGCACCCCAAGCATCTCCCACTGCGTGTAGAAAAGAGCTCCGCATGCCCCAAGGACCATAAATGCCTTGTCCTGTGTGGGCACGAGCTGGTAGCACCCGTGCGGCACAGAGTCAACCTCAAAAAAGAAAGACAGCTCGTACTCCACGTTCAAAATGTACACAAGAATCCTGGATCTCTCTGCAACGGTGTCCTCAAAGAGAAAGCAGAGAGAAGCAGACGAGTACCCTTTGAGAAAGGCCACGTCCTTTATCGCGCAGTGTCTGGGGCGTATTTTCTGCATTTCAAAGACTTTGCTCTCTCCCACGGCTGATGACGAAAAGATGGCAAAGTGCGTGTTCGAGATCAGCAGGAAAGAAACCCCGTGCTCTTCGTCCACGCGAATGAAAGATGTGTTCTTCTCTGACCCGTGCACAAACCCGTACTGCTGCTTCTCGTAAAACCGCAGGGACCTGCACACAAACTCGTTTTGATCTTCTCGGAAAAAAATAGCAGACACGCGAGCATACTCAAAATGCACCAGTAAAGAATCAGCCTCCTCCCCAAGAGAAGGCACAACTGCTAAACCAAGAATGCATCCAAAGACCCTTTTTTCCTTTATTTTTACCAGCCTTCCTTCAGCAATTTTGTACAGCACAATTCTGTCGCACCCTGCAGAAATCACGCACTCCTCGCCTTTGATAAACTGGCCCATGACCAAGTTCTCTTCGGCACTCCCTAAATACCTCTCTTGCAAAAGATGGTTCATCCAAAATAAATTTATTTAAAATATATAGAGCCCCGTCTCTCTTCTTTCCAGTGTCTTACTCTCCACAGCTGTTTCTTGTTGTGCGAGCTTGGCGCAGTTGGTAGCGCGTTAGTCTCATAATCTAAAGGCCGTGGGTTCGAATCCCACAGTTCGCATTTTTACATCACGGCCTGCGAAACTAAATAAAAATATCTTGCTCTAGCACTCTTTGTCCGTGATTCTCAGCGGCGCCATGCAGTTCCACTGCGCGCTGATGAACACTTTTCTTGTCTCCTGCACGATCTTAGCCACGCCGAGGAGAGCGAGGAGCAGCACTGCAGCTGCCACGCCCCAGCCAGCTGCGCTCATGCTCTCCCTGCACGCACACGCGCAGAACATAGACTGCACGAGCAGAAGACACGTTAGGATGCATCCTCCGATCTTTTCCATGCTTCCTGTGGCAGTCAGCACAAAAATATACAGGGGGAACAAAGAGGCTCTTGCATACGGGGAAACATCTACCATAAACAGCCCGCACAGGAGGATTCTAAAGAGCGCGCCTGCTGCGTACTTTACGCATGCAATGCGCTTGAAGGTCCTCTGTATCACGTACTCCATCGATGAGAGCTCGAGGTACTGGAGGCTGTACACTACTTCTACTAGAGCGTGTGCTATCTCATTGTTCACGAGATAGAACAAAAAGGCCTGGGTGCTCACGAGAGAGTCTGTGTACAGCGTGATAATCAGCATCTGCACGAGGAGCAGCCCGTAGTACATGATGTGGTGGGATATTTTTGACCTCATGTCCCCCATTCCCATCTGGTATATACTGAACAGACAGCCAAAATAAAAAAGAGTGTGTGGAATGACTGTGAGAGTGTAGTACGGAAGTATGTGCATACTCGCAAGGAGGATGAGATAGGGGTAGAAGAGAGTGCTCAGAAGGAAGAGGCCCAGCACTATCCCTCCCGCTGCTATCATTCTGTTTGACAGCATCTTTTCTATGTACGGCGAGTATCTGTGGTCCTGGAGGATCGGAAGGATGCTGTCTCCGAAGGTGTTGTAGAGCATTCTGTTCTTTTTGTTCGCAAGGATGGTGTACGCCTTGTTGATCTCTTCAAACTCTCCGGATTTCATCGAGTCGATATCTGGGTGCGTTAGCTTTGCTGCCTTCTTGTACGCTATTCTCACCTCTTCTGCGCTTGCTCTTTTTGATATCTGCAGAACCGTGTAGAGACTTCCGTCATTTGTTTGTATTTCCGTCTTAATCATAAAAAAATCTATTCGCAGTGCATTTATCCCGCTGTTTGTGTACGAAGTTTATTCATGCACCAGGCTGAAGAGACAGAGTGCTCTCTTATCTAGCTACACGTGTAAAATATGTGTGCACTACCCTCTCTTATCTGGCTAATTTGCTCTTTGTCTTATTCCTAGGCTATTTACACTAAGCTAGAAAATATTCACATACTCACAATAGCGCAGCAGCTATTAGATGACTGAACATCCAGCACAAAAATACAAGAGGAAGAGTAGAATGCAATTTATTGATTTTGTAGTGCAGTGGATAAGCTACTCTGCTGATTTGTGCTCTAATTACTGCAGAGCGTTTTGGTGGATATCTATGGGAGTGTTCGCATCAGAATGATATACCCTGTGTGCCCTCTGATCTGCGTATCCTGTGTTGTTCCGTACTCTCTTGCGGGCTCTGTTGATATGAGAGCTGGCTTGTGCGCTATCTCAATGTTCTCCAGCAACTTCTCTACTTTCAGCCTGGGCAACTCTTCGGCCTTTTTCAGCACTCTCTGCACCTGTTCTATGCACGGCACAAAACAGCACACTGCACTTCCTGGGCGCAGTGCATCTTCTGCTGTCTGCAGCACTTCGTCAGGCTCTGGGACATCAAGGACAAGCCCATCCGCTCTCTCTTTACTCTCCACTACGCTCTGAAGATACTCTAGTACCCTACTGCAGTGTATTCTTACGTTATTTAGGCCAACTTTCTCTATCTCCTTCTTTGCTGCTGTGTATCTATCTGCATTGCACTCTACGGTATCAACTGTCCCAGCCCTTAGATACTTGCTTAGCACGTAGGTAAGGCCAAGAGTTCCTGTGCCAGACTCAATTACTCTTGCTGTGTGCAGGAGCGCCATGTGGTACACTATAATGGAAGCATCTGCCCTGTATATGATCTGCGTTCTCTGAGAAGTTGTCTTTATCCATCGGTCGCAGTTGAGCTCCAAGAGAACAGGACACTCAGTGCTCTCTCTGTCTCTTGTGTCTCTGTGGGTGCTCTCTCTCTTTGTTTGGGCTTCTTCTGCGCTCTGCACTCTTGCAAGCTTTCTGTTGAAGTATCGTGCATGCGTGACCATTTTTTTTATGCGAGGGGGTGAAAATGAGAGCGCACTTGGCGCATACTACAGGGCTCTCTTTCCAGTGGCGCTCATTGCCAGGTGGCTGCGGTACATCCGCACCCGCGAATTTTCATTTACGCTGGCGAATGACATATACATCAGATACATCACAGTGACAGCTGCAGAGGAGCTCGCTTCAAGAATATGCATGGATGTCCCGCAGAAGATAGACATAGGAGGGGTGTATGTCCACAAGCCTGCGTCTGTTACCACCAATAACCAGTGCATCATTAAAGAGCTTGTCTTTGACATTGATCTGACAGATTATGCAAGGACTTGCTGCACAGATAAGAATATGTGCAATGCATGTCTGCCTCTGATAAAGTGCGCAGTGGAGGTTTTGAGCTCGGTGCTTGCAGAAGACTTTGGGTTTAGGAACATTCTCTTTGTTTTTTCAGGGGGCAGAGGCGTGCACTGCTGGGTGAGTGATGCAGTTGCAATGGCGCTCACAGGAAAAGACAGAACAAACATTGTCGAGTATTTCAGCGCACTGGCAAAGAAGAATAATGAAGCTGTTGATAAGATCCTGATGAAGTACAAGGATGCTATGAATATGGGAGATGCAGTGACAATGGCACAGCTGTACGACAGGCTGCTTCCTAAGCTCGATGTGAACGTAACAAAGCAGACAAAGCACCTTCTTAAATCTCCGTTCTGTATCCATCCGAGGACAGGAAGAGTCTGTGTCCCCATTGACCCAGCAAAGCTTGATGCTCTGGTGCTGGAGAGCATCCCCACACTTAGCGACCTGTTGAAGAATAGAGAGTCTCTGTCAGAGTATGTCGAGTACTTTCAAGCCTTTGTAGAGGAAATAGAGTAGCTCTCTGTTCTTTGGCTGGAGTGTGCTATCGCACAGAGAGAAAGAGCATGAGAGCAGACCAAGAAAGATAAAACACCCTTGTGTGCATTGTTGTCTGTATATCTCATGCAGGGGCCATGCATAGTGCAAGCCAGGTGATAGATAAACACATTGCTACTACTACTCAGCCACTATATAAAATTAATTTGTTTATTCTTTTTGATTTTCCTCTTCATAAAAAAGACCAATAGTCTCTTTTTCTTCCTCTACGGTGACTATTATGTTTTGCACTGAGAGCTTGACTTTTTTAAAGTTACTAAATTCTTCTGCATTCACCTCCCATCTCGTTTGCTTTCTTCTGAACATGTCCAGCGTACGTGTTTTCATAAAACAGTTGGAGGATCGAAGAATCTGCTGGTAATACCTGCTTTTTTTAGCTGCTCTGGGCTGCTTGGCTTTAATCTCTTTGCAGAGATCTTCAAACGGCTTTTTTGGGCACCTTTGCAGTATTTCAGAGAGCTCTTCTATCTCGTAGAGGTATGCATCCGATGGAGTGGAGAGCGATATAAAATACGGTCTCCCTTGGAAGAGTATCTCGGTGCTGCTCAGCACACCAACTGTCTCGTTGTTCACTATCCAGCAGTTTGTCTCTTTTCTGTACCTCGCTGTCCACACCTCGCGCCCAGTTCTTGAGACGAAAAGGACTTTGAGCGCCATGGAAAATACGGGCAGCTGCCAATTCTTGTTGAAAACCCGCCCAATAATCTGCATGCTATAGGCCCAGAGGAGCTGGCACTTTTTATGCAGCAGCATCAGTGTGATGGCAGACTGCGCAATTAAGCGCTTTATGGGAAATTTTAGTAGGGAAAGCGCCTTTAGTGATCTGCAGAGTACTTTTAAGGAAAGCCAGATAACTGAATTTGGCAGTTGGAAAAGTTTTTAAGCATCCGCAGAAATTTTACACTTCATGGAAAAGGAATTTCAGCTCGTCAATTACGGAGTAAAGCCGCTGAAAACAAGAAGCATAGTAGAAATAGAACAGAATGCGCCAGACTCGCAGGCTGTGCTGCTAATAAACCAAACAACAGCAGTGTTCTCCAAGGGAAACAGCCTTTACAAGAAGCCGATAGACGGAGAAGAAGCCGAAAAAGTGTTCTCTCGGTCGACGGGAACATCCCCAAGAATCGCCACGTGTGACTCTGTCATAGCCCTCTACAACAGAGAGGGAAAGATCCGCCTCATAGACTACGATGGAAATAGCCTCTCTTTCATAGACACGGGGAGCAGCGCGATCAGAGCAGTTTCTTTTTTGTCAAATGACGCCATCTGTGTGGGAGGAGAGTCGTGCAGACTGCAGGTGTATTCCACGTACGACAGCACAAGGCTATTTGAGACCACATTCCCAGAGTACATCGACAGCATAACATCGAACGGAAAGTATCTAGCCATTTCGCTAGCGAGTGGAGAAATGCACATATACTCGTACTTCTTCAGCCATACGGGAGAGACAGGAATAGCGAGCAGAAAAAAGGTAAAGCTGATGGTACATGAAATAACAGCACTGCACATGGAGAAGCCTTGTCTCCTGCAGTTTCTCAGCGGTAACTCTCTGTTCATTGGCCTGTGCACGGGAGCAGGGTATGTCTACAGCGTAAGTGATGGGAACATCACCAGTTACTCAGCTATGCACTCCAAAGGGTTCACAAAGGCAGAGGTGCACAGTGAGTATTTAATGACTGCCTCTCTTGACGGAAGAATACGCATATCCACGCACTCTCTGCGAGAGGTTTCTTCCCTGTACGCAGGATCTGCCATTCAGTCATTCAGCGCGCTCTTCAGTACATCAGCTGAGACACAGCAGATCACAGGGGCACAGTATCTCATAGCCACTGCAACGGGAAATGTGCTGGTGTACAGAGACAGATGGACACCAGAGCCTGCGCAGCCAGAGATCATCATACAGAAGAGCGGGCCTCAGAGCATAAAAGAGTACAGCCAGTATGACGCAACAGAAACGCACTCAGTTCCCATGAAAATGGATGGCGGCGCAAGGAGAGGGAAGTACGAAAGGCTGATCTTTGGCTTCCAGTACAGAAAGGCTCTGTCAGCAGCTGTTAAAACGGGAAAAGTAGAGCACATAACAAGCATAATGGAGTATCTGCACAAGGTAGACAGACTGATAAGCTCGATTGCGTATCTCTTAGATGAAGAAATATCGGTCATTGCAGGCATATGCATCGATCTTCTGAGGAATAAAGAGTTCTTTGATCTGGCTGTATCAGTGCTCATGTACTGCGGTAACATCCTGTACGGAAGAGAAACAGCATACAACAGCTCAATATACGAAATAGTTGACAGAGCAGTGCAGGAGAGTGAAGAAGAGCTTCTGACGCAGAGCGCACTGATAGAAACAAGCGAATACATCAAGGGCCTGCTGGCAGCAGAGAAATAACTCTGCGCAGCCTGTCTTAAACCTCAGAGAGTATTGGATAAAAGTTTTTCTTCTGCACATTACTGTATTAGGTAATCGCAGAGAGAGATTAACTGAGTATGTGCAGTGTATCAGATGCAGCTACTGTGCAGAGCATACTGTGTCCTGGAGTCTATCTGAAAGTCTTGGATACTTTTTGCATCTTTTGCTGTTCGCATCAGAAAGCATCAAAATGTGCCAAGAGATTCTATTGAGCAAGGGTCTACACTGTCTTGGAGCGTAGATGCTGTTTACTTGGTGTGTTTATTATATCCTGTCCGCCTGGGTCTTCAATATTTACTATTTACTTCCACAAATAAATTGAATGAAAGAGTTTTATTTTGTTATGCATAGGATGGAGGAGTTTTTGTGGAAGTGTATAAAATACGAAAGATTTAAAGATGCGATATACGCTGTAGAAGCACTGGAGATAGAGCAGAAAAAAGAGAACCCATTGCTCCTTGGCTATCTGTTTATGCGAAACGGCGAGTACAGAAGAGCGCTCCAATATCTCTCCAAGAATCACTCGTACAGCTCTGTGTACTACCAGGCCCTGTGCCACAGGAAAATAAAAGACTACAACCAAGTGAAGTATCTGGCGGTGGAGCTACTTAGCGCAGCAAAGAAAAGCGTGGCTCCTAGGAATCTAACACCCTTAGAAAAGATGTACATTTTGGAGACAGATAGATCTTTTATCCTGAGCATGCTCGCAGAAGCAGAGATAGAGACGGGATGCCCTGAGGTGGGATTTAAGAGGTCTTTGGAAGCCGTTGCAGAGGAGAGTCTCCTGTACTCGACGTACCAGCCGCTGCTAGAGGAGAGCACGAAAGCCATGCGAAAACAGGAAAAAGAAGACGAGAACATGTCAAACAGCGAGATATCAGAAAGCAAGAAAGAAGAGTCAGAGGTTCACACAGGCATTGACAGCAAGCTAGCAAAAAGACTAAATAAGGAAAAAGATCCCAGTGCTAGGTTTATTATAAAAAGTATCATAACAGAGTCTTCCTTGCTGAAAAAGATCTCCAGAGGGTCTATCGAGTCTATTCCAGCGTACATTTCCATTTTTAGCCAAATGCCCCTCTACAGCATATCGAGAATAGCAGTGCAGATATTTGAGTGCGGATACATGCAGAGGTCTGGAGCAGTCTTTGAATACATCAGAGCAAGAGACCCGTGCTTTATCGAGGGCATGCACTACTATTCCAGCATTCTGTGGCACAGCCGAGAGAAGAACCTGCTTGTCTCCCTCAGCAGAGACATATTTGGCATAGATCCCACATCGAATGTTGCTTGGGCCGTATTGGGCAACCATTTTAGCTTGAAAAAAGACACCGATAAGGCTTTAGAGTGTTTTGAGCGGAGTCTATCCATTAGCAGAGACCCGTATGTGCTGTGTCTGATGGGGCACGAGCAGTTCATGAACAGCAATCTAACGGAAAGCCTCAAATGCTTTATTGAGTCAATGAAGATCAAGTCAGAGAACTACAGCGGAATAGCTGGCTGCGGGCTGATCTACGAAAAGATAGGAAAGAAAGAAAGCGCTGAATACTGCTTTACAAGGGCTATATCTGCCAATCCGCAGAACATTCTGCTTGCCTACCTGGCTGTCAAATACTTTGTCTCTCAGATCAAGCTGGAGAATGCGTACTCTCTGCTCCAGAAGCATCTGCGCATAAAAGAGAGCGTGGAAACAGTTGCAATGAATGTGTTGAACAACTCCAAGTGGGTCGAAGAGATGTACGAGAAGGCTGCAGAGAACGAGCAGACAGCCAGTCTAGCTGGATCATTTTTGTTGGAGCTGTCGTACATCTTAGTGCACAGTGGGTACCTCCAGAGCGGGGAAATACTTGCTAAAGAGTCCACGGGAAGAGGCCAGTATTTCCATGCTAGAAAGACATATGTGTTCGATCTTATTGCATCACTCTCATCGGGCGATGCATCCATATCAATGTAAGAGACGCTGCAATGAGTAATAAAGCACATGTGTTATAGTAGCTGAGCATTCCCTCTATTTCATTCTTTCTTCTATTTTTATTGTCTGGGTAAAATACGTAACTCTATTCCACTGTGCAATAATAACACATAAATTTTTCTCTCACATAATTGGCTTAACTTAGCATTTAATTTACATATAGATACTGGCATGGATCTACCCTGGATAAGAGCAGCAGTGAGAACTGTGCCTTAAGCTGCTGCAATACTGGATATTAGAAGATTCTTTGTGTGAAGGCTTCTATACGTATCTTTTTGACTTTGTGGTGTATATGCAGTTATATGTGTATATAAGATGCACTAGGGACTGTGTGTTCTTTTGCATTTGGTGTGGGTTATTGTGATGTGTGGGACTGCATCTTATTTATTTATTGTTGCTATATCAAATCTGGATGTTTCAATTTTTCTATAAATAAAAATAGAGTATCTTTTTTATGGGTTACACAATTAGAAAGCTAAGAAAGAAAGACATAAATGAAAACTATTTTTCTCTTTTGTCCACCCTCACCACAGCGCCGTATCCCGGGGCCGCAGAGGCCGAGAAGATGTATAGATTCCTGCGAAACAACAGACAAACATACAGCATCTTTGTGGTAGTATCCGCAGAGGACGAGGTGATTGGGACAGGCACTCTCCTGACAGAAAGAAAGTTCATCAGAGACCTTGGGACAGTGGGGCACATAGAAGACATAGTTATATCCAAGGAGTACCAGGGACACGGCCTAGGAATGCAGCTGATAAGATATCTAACGGAAAAAGCAAAAGAGAAAGAGTGCTACAAGGTTATACTCGCATGCAGCGAGGAGAACCAAAAGTTCTACGAGAAGTGCGGATACTCAAAGAAAGAAGTGATGATGGCACTGTACAACTAAAGAGTCTATCACCAAACACATTGCACCAAGCTCAATAAATACTCTTTAGGCTAGACACATGTACAACATTCAGCTACAATTAAAACAATGCATTCCTGTGCTATCGATCTTTTAGCAGATAGAACGCAAAAATAGAAAAGATGGAATTTGTTTAAAATCCTTTATTGCAGGAGAGTGCAGAGTCTGTTATTTTGCTTTTTAACAGCTGGGCTATATTTGCATAAAATCGTTCAGTCTTCTTGTGCTGTCTTCTAAATCTTTTAAGTGTGCTTTGTATGTTGGGTCTTCTGTGCTGTTTATCTTCTTCATTTTTTCTTTTATCGCACCTATCCTCTCCTCCAGCTCTCTTTCCACCTTCCCTTTTGTTTTTTCAGGTACTTTTGCTGGTTGAGGCTTTTTAAGAATGCTAGATTGTGTGATGGAAGAGCGCTGTTTAGGCATCCGCGGTATCTTGCTCTGGAGCAGCTTTATCATCAGTCTCTGCTTGTTTATTATGGCATCTTTCTCTTCCCTTATTTCCTCTGCCTCTTTGGCAAGTGCCTGGTTCTCTAGCTGCGATCTTTCTATATCGCTAACCAATGCGCGGTTGTCTTTCTGTGCTTTTTCTATCTCTTTCGTTAACACCTTCAGCTGGCTGCTTATCAGCTGCTTCTCTCTCTGCGTTTTCTCCTGTGCTTCTTTTTCTCTCTGAAGCGCGTCTCTGATGGCTGTCTCGATCTCCAGCAGCGAGCTGACCAACTTTCCTGTTTCTCCTGCTGATATTTCCTGGTGCAGCTGCTCAATTGCATCGGGCTTATCGAGGAGCAGAAGAACGCGTGCTAGCTGCACAGATGCAGTCGTTGCCAGCTTAGCCAGCAGTGACTCTGCAGCTGTGCTCGAAGTGAAGGATGATTTTATATCTGATATCTCTTTTTTTCTTATCTTCAGTCTCGCTTTATAGATAGATATCTGATCTCTTGCTTCTTTCAGCGCTGCTTCAGCTGCATCTGCCCTTGTTCTGTGGTATTGTATCTCTGCTCCCATTCTCTTCCCTGTCTCTCCTGCGTGCATTTCATTTGCTTCTGCCTCTCTCTGCTGATGTCTTCGAAGCTCTGCCTTCAAACTCGCCTTTTCAGCCAGTGTCAGAGCGTTCTCCAGGGCATCAGCTGCTGAGATCTTTGGAGGAGGCTGCACAACCTGTATGGTGCTCTCTTCCATCTGCCCTTGCTCTTCTGGCGCTGCATACTCTTCGCTCTCTTCTTTTCCGTATATTATCTGTTTTATTCTCTCAAACCACCCTTTTTCTTCCTTTTCCTCCTGTATTATCACACTGTCCAGACTCTCTCTTTTCTCTGTGTTGCTCTGCTCCTCTGGCTGTCTCTCTAGCATGTTGTGCAGGTTGTCTATTTTACGGCACACTTCTGCAAATGCTGTGGTTACGTAGTGCATTAGTCCTTCATCTTGTAGATCGTTTGGAGAAAAAGAAGAGTGAGTGCGCGGGATGTGCTTTATGAATGTTTGGTTGATTGAGTGCTCCGCTACTTGGCTGATTCTCTGATTTTCCTTCAAGAGCTCGCTCTCTTTTACCAGGTCGCCAATAGATCCTGTTGCCATATCAGTCAGATTGCTCTGGTAGGACTGCGTGTTCTGCTGACCAAAGGAATCCATCCGAGGAAATTAAAATACGAAATTATATTTGCGGTAATTACAGAGAGCGCGGCAGCACACGGGCTATCTAGCTGCCGCACAGAAGAAAAATAAGCTAAAACTCATTGTAGCCGTGATAAGCTGTGCGTGCGTGCTTTATTTGTCTCTTTTCTCTTTTATTTTTTCATGTTTCCAATTACGCCATTTGAGAGAAAGCTTTTTGCGCAGCTTCTGGAATACAATAGGACGCTGGGGCTGGGGATGACGTACAGAGTTGCTGGCGGATGGGTCAGGGACAGGATAATGAGCATTCCCTGCAACGACATAGATATCGCCATTGACAGAAGTAGTGGGGCTGTTTTTGCAGAAGGATTCATCAACTATCTAAAAGATCAGTCAGAAGAGGTGCACGGGTACCATGTGGTGGCTTTCAACCACGAAAAAGCCAAGCACCTGGAGACAGCCAGCCTGCAGTACCTCGGATACTCCATAGACTTTGTGGCTCTGCGCACGGAAGAGTACGCAGGCAGCAGAATACCCGTTGTGCGAACAGGCACCCCGCAGGAAGACGCGAACAGAAGGGATATAACCATAAACTCGCTTTTTTACAACATAAACACAGAGAAAGTGGAAGACTACACAGGAAAAGGAGTCAGTGACATAGAAGAGAAAAAAATAAGGACACCGCTCGATCCGATGGAAACCTTTGCAGATGACCCCCTTCGCATACTGAGGGTGCTGAGGTTTGCAGCTAGACTATCCTTTGAAATAGTTCCAGAGATACTCTCTGTGCTAGGAGAGAAGTCTCTCCACACCAAGCTCGGACAAATAGTCTCCAAAGAGAGAGTAGGCCAGGAGATAAAGAAGACTCTTGCACACGCAGGGTACAAGACAGCTCTGCTTACAATGGCTGAGTACGGGATAACCAAGGTAATTCTCCCATTTGCAGATGTGTCATTAGAGGATCTGCAAAAATATATAGAGGCTTTGGAAAAAATAGAAGAGAATAAATCTCATCCTCTACACAAAATAAAAGATACAGATTTGTATTTAGTCAGAGCATTTGGGCTCCTGCAAAATAGCATGGGAAAGAGAAAAGGAAAGATTCTGCTCACTGAGTATGCAGCAGGGGAGTGCTTCAAATGGACGAAAGCAGAAAGAAAAAGCCTGGCACAAATAGAGCTATGTCTGCAGGGAATGGACAGTGTAGTAGATAAAGACATAGAAAAGACAGACAAGCTAGTGCAGATATCTAGAATGCTAGGAAGCGCACTAGAAGAATCACTAACAGTGTACGATATCCTCCAGCACAGGAAGGCTCACATAAAGATAGATGTACCTCAGATGTACTCTGATATAGTAGGCCAGGGGTATAGAGAGGTCTATCTAGAGAAATACAGCATTGACTTTGAAACAGTCATGAAAGAGCTAGATATAAAGCCCAGGGAAGCACAGCAGCACATGGAAAGATACACACAGCTATCAATCATCCATAAAACAGAGGATAAAGAGTACATATTCAGCCTACTGAAGAACGAGATAGCGCAGGAAGTCAAAAAATAAAAGATCAAAGGAGTAAAACATAGATTATTATTGAAGTAAAACAGATAGAGAATAGAAATAAACTATCTTTAGCTACAAATCCTACACACTCACTTCTAGAGTATTTTTGTACCTACTGTAGTACAATGAGATTCGTGTTATATTCTCTGGTTACATTAAAAATAGTAGTAGCAATAGTCTAAGTGACCGTATAAGGAGAAGGAGTGTTTAAATTTTAGTGAAGTATAAACACACTCCAACTGATCACTAATGAAGATGAAAGATGTGCTAGTTTCTTATTATTACATCACTCTATTTATTATGTCTACGAGCACTGTACTATCAGATGGATATTCATTTTTTACTACCGCAAGTATGTGCTGGCAGATGGTAAGTCCTTTGCATGTGCATCCTGCTCTATTTCCATCGATGATCACAAACTCAGCGCCAGCAGCATAGTACACTACTCCTTCTTCCTCCATCTGCGCAGTTTCTATGCTATCAGCGCCCCCTTCAACTGCATATGCAATCAGCTGGTTGGACATATAAGAAAGCGCATGAAAAATTTTTATACATGAAGCAGCCGGTAGAGGAGCAGACTGATAGAACAGTAAAAATACTAGAAGGAAAAATCAGAGAAATAATAGAAAAAGAGGGCAAGCAAGCCACCAACGAGGCCATGTGGCACGGCGCCTTTGATCTACTCAAAGAGTCGCTCGACACAAGCGGAGCCTACGTAGACGAAAGTCTTAAAATAGCCTCCAAGTACGCCCCAGAGCAGCTAAACGAGAGAGCCAACGAAGTAAGAGAGTATCTGTCAAAACTGGCGCATTTAACAAACGAGCAGAAATGGAAAGAGAAGGACTTCTATCAGCTCATGCTCAAGACAGTGTTCACTCCAGAGGCATACACTGACTCAGACCTGGTGGACAAAGTCATTGACCTGTGCACAAGCACATCCCCAAAGATAAGGAAGAGAGCTCTTCCTGTTCTGAGAAGGGTGATAGAGCACGAAAACACAGCTGCACAGGAGAGCAAGACATTCAACAAAATAGTTGCAAAGGTAGAGGCTCTTTCTGCCAGCAATGTGGAGTACTCTGGGAAAATAATATCCATTCTCGGGCAGCTACAGCAGGAGATAGCAAAGTACGGAGCAACAGAGAGAATGCTGGAGATAGCGCGCGCAATCCAGGAGGCATCGCCAAAGATGAGCATCCCTGCCATCACTTTCAGCGAGTTTCTGCTCGCAGCCAACCCTGCACAGTACCTAGACAAACACATCTTCCTCGCTGAAGCATCAGCCCACAAGGGATGCACCACAGCTGAGGAGCTCTCCATTCTGATTAAGTATCTGATAGCCATCTTCAAAAACAGCTCAGTGCACTCGTTCCAGACAGGAGCTGAGTTTGTGCTGGATGCAGAAGGATCTCCGCTTGAGCAAATGGTCAAAGACGTACTGAAAGCAGAAATGGACAGGTCTCTGCCAAATAAAATAGACGCAGAGGTGTATGCAGTGGTACACGAGCTCGTCTCAACACTGAAGTCGCGCATGTTCCCAGGATTCAAAAAAGTGATTGTCCTTTTGGCTCAGTACTGCTTCAAAGAGAACGACCTCAGAGTTGCCAAAGACATAGAGATTATCATAGGAAGCATTGGAGTCGACAAGTTCATGAAAACCATCAAGGAAAAAGAGTTCTACTTCTGGCTGCCCATGATAAAGGCTGCAGTGCACTCCACAGACATTGAGGTGTTCGTGCGCAGATTCGTCCCAGAGATACAGGCGCTGAAGAACGCAGAGGACAAGAAAGAGATATACGAGGCCCTGTGGTCCTGCTTCCCCTCTTTCTGCCGCGGCATGAAAGACTCCAGCGGCCTACTTAAATCGCTCATCCAGCAGATTCCACTGTACCTGAACAATCCTGCAGTTAGGGGATACATCTGCCAGGGGCTCTCTGTGCTTGTTGAAGAGTCGCAGAGGGAGATGGTTGCACACCCAGAATCAGTGCCATTCCGCACAGGCATTCTGAAGACGCTTTCATCTGCTGTGGACATATTTGAGAAAATACTCTTCAGATTCAAGAAAGACCAGACAGAGAATGAAAGAGAAGCCATTCGATCGCTCTCCAAGGTTGTAGACCCAGAGTGGCAGAACAAGTACTACTCGAACATAATCAACACAGCCTTTGTGACAGTTGGAGAGCTGCACACAGGAGAGCTGAGACCCAACCTAGAAAGAAAAGAGACAGACGTGCCAGAGCCAGAGAGAATATTCATTGACAATGCGCCAGTGCTCGAAGTAATAGCAGGAGCTCTCGTTGGAAACAGCACAGTAACAGAAGGAACACTAAGATACATCGTGTCCACCCACCTAAGAACACAAAAGATGGCATACAAGGTGCTGCTTGCGCTTGTGCAGGCTGGATTTGTGTCAAACTCCCTGGTTGACTTCTTCATGGACCCAAGAACTGACCAAGTGCTCTTCCACTGCAGTAGACACCTGAGACTGCAGGTGCTGCACACACTTATCAAGCAGTGTGGGGTAAATGATGACGCCGTTATATGCCGACTAATATTCGAAGTCATCAGAGCAGTGCGAACAGAGGGAGGGCGCAACAGAAAAGTGTCATTTGACATTGTGAATGAGATGGCAGTTACGTACCCAGCGGATAAGCTCAATGCAGTGTGCAAGATGGCTGCAGCAGGCATCCCAGGGGGCCTTGTTGACTACCAGGCTGGAGCAATCGTGACTCTCACGTCATTTATGTACCACGGGAGAGAGAAGATCTCAGAAGAGGTGATGGATATGGCATTCGATATGATGGAGTCTCTTTCAGCGGACAAGAAGTACGCAGTGGCAAAGGCCTCGATTGGGCTCATGTCTACTCTTCTGATAGAGCTGGATCAGTTAGACAAGTACATGGAGAGAGCGCTCATCTGCGTGGACAGGATAATATTCCACTTCAAAATGAAGCTGCACGAGAACCTCAAGCTCCTCCTGAGAAAGATAGCAGAGAAGAGAGGAACATGCGACTTCTCGCACCCGCAGAAAACCCTGCTAAACCACAGGCCCGTGAACAGACAGGAGGAGAGGGAGAGAATAGTCACAGACAGAGACGGGAAGATGCGGATAAAAGAGCAATCTATCGTAGACGCACCGAGAAGAAAGAAAGTGAGGAGAGACTAGCAGTACCACAGCTGAAATAAAAATAAATTAGTGCTAGAAATATTTGTATGTATCACTGCTGTTTATAGCTGCACACAGATGCTTATCTCCTGTGCTTCTCTATCTGGTGTAGCGTATAACTGCAATTTTCTTTTTTATTTTTCTAATGTGGACAGCAAAGAAGCTACGAAAGGCATTTATTGAGCATTTTGAGAGTGTGGGGCACGTGCACTGGAAGTCGTCATCCGTCAGCCCTGATGATCCTACGCTGCTCTTCACCAATAGCGGAATGGTGCAGTTTAAGAAGAAGTTTCTGGACTTGGCCCTCGCAGATACGCCATACGGCCAGCTGAAGAGAGCGTGCAACTACCAGAAGTGCATCAGAGCAGGAGGAAAGCACAATGACCTCGATGATGTGGGAAAGGACACGTACCACCACACATTCTTTGAAATGCTTGGGAATTGGAGCTTTGGTGACTACTTCAAGAAAGAGGCAATTGACTATGCGTGGTCTTTTCTGATTGACGTCTTGAAGCTGGACCCTGAGCGCATATACGTCAGCTACTTCCACGGGGATCCTTCGCAGAACCTTCCATCAGACACAGAGACGCAGAGTCTCTGGGAGAAGTATCTGCCTCGCACAAGAATCCTTGGATTTGGCTCCAAAGAGAACTTCTGGGAGATGGGGGCAGTGGGGCCCTGTGGCCCGTGCTCAGAGATACACTACGACCGAATTGGAAACAGAGATGCATCGGATATAGTCAACAAAGACGACCCAGATGTCCTGGAGATATGGAATATAGTGTTCATGCAGTACAACAGAGAAGAAGCAGGGCTCTCAATACTGCCCAAGAAGCACATTGACACGGGAATGGGCCTGGAAAGAGTCCTCAGCATACTGCAGAATGAAAGAAGCAACTACAACACAGATCTGTTTAAGCCGCTATTCAGCACAATAGAAAGCGTGCTGGGAATAGGCCCATACACTGACAGACTGGAGAGTAAATCAGATATAGCATATAGAGTAATAGCAGATCACAGCAGAACTCTTGCAATATCACTCATGGACAGCACAATGCCAAGCAATGAAGGAAAAGGGTACACAATTAGAAAGATCCTAAGAAGGGCTCTGGGATTCCAGTACATGCACCTGAAGAAGGCCCCTGGCTTGCTGCCTGTTCTAGTGGAGCAGTCATTCAGGGAAATGAGCACAGTCTATGAGACAGAAGTGCCGGTGGAAAAGGCAGTGGAAGTAGTTCGGGAGGAGGAGAAACAGTTCACTAAGACTCTGACCAAGGGTCTCTCTATCCTCATGAAGATGCTGGAGGAAGCAAAGGCAGAAGGTAAGCTATTATCGGGCCCTGATGCATTTATTCTGTACGACAGATACGGATTTCCAATTGATCTAACCGTAGCTGTTGCAGAGCAGGAGGGCGCAGGCGTGGATGCCGAGGGATTTAAGAAGGCACAGGAAGCAGCCAAGGCCCTGTCCAAGAGCGCCCAGCAGGTAAGTGCAGACTTGCACCTCACAGTCCATGATATCTCTGCACTAGACAGGAAGACAGAGAAAACAGCAACAGATGAGAGCGAGAAGTACAAGGCAAAGGCCATCAGCGCAAAAGTAGTCGGAGTAAAGACGGGAGGCGAGCTGGTGAAGATGGAAGAGTTTGCTGAAATAGCAGTGGATGGTGAGTGCGGTATCATACTGGATAAAACATCATTCTACAGTGAAGCTGGAGGACAGGAGGGAGATGCAGGCCGCATTCTGTTCATGTCCAGTGACAGAGAGAAAGATGGCCTCCACAGTGAAGTGTCTGGTATGAGTATAAAAGACAGCAGCGGAATAGCGGAGGGTAAGACAGTTGGAATGCTCACAGTAAGCGACACTAAGAAGTACGGAAGGTATGTAATGCATATAGGAAGAATGGAGGGAAGAATATCAGACAATGCCATATGCGAAGTAGACAAGAGCAGAAGGAATAAGCTAGCACATGCGCACACGGCAACACATCTCCTGAACTATGCTCTGACAAAGGTTCTCTCCAGGCCGGGGGATACGCAGGAGATAAAGCAGTGCGGGAGTCTGGTGAGTGAAGACGCACTGCGCTTTGACTTCCACTGGGCCCAGCCTCTGACCAAAAAAGAAATATCCCTGGTTGAGAAAACAATTAACAAAATAGTAGAGAACAAAGAAGCAGTGGTGGTAGAGTACATGCCGTACACAGAGGCCGTTAAGATAGAGGGAATAAGACACATGAAGGACGAAGAGTATCCAAAGACCGTGCGTGTTGTGAAAGTGGAAAATAAAGGAAACACAGAGAACATATCAGAAAATAGCTCGGTAGAGCTATGCGGAGGATCTCATGTTGCTAACACGGGAGAGATAGGAAGGGTAAGAATAATGACAGAAGCCAGTATATCAAGAGGAGTAAGAAGAATCAGCGCACTCTGCGGAGAAAAAGGAGCAGAGGTAGAGGAAACAGCAAGAGACCTGCTGAAGATCAAAATACTACCTGAAACAGTGCAGCAGATAAGAGATAGGCTAGATGAAGTAAATATCCCTCTGGTAGAGGCCAGCCAGCTCAGAGAAGCACTTGAAGAAGTGCAGAAGCAGCAGATAAAGGAAAGAAAGAAACACTTCGAAGCAGAAACAAACAGAATGAAAAGTCTTATCGGGCAAACAGATGGTAAAAACAGCGGACTCCTCTTTGAGTGCGCACCATTCCCAGGAACAACAGCGCAGCAGGTGAATAAGATGGTCGGGCCAATGGTCCAGATATTTGACAAAGAAAAAAGAGAGGGAGCTATCATATACGAATCAGAGCAAGAGATAATAATAAACGGATGGGTGAGTGATGGCGTGGAAAGAATGAAAAAGGCGCTAGAGCCAATGAGCTCGGTGAAGATGGGAGGGAAGTCTCCCAGATTCATGGGATCGGTGCAGGGAGACTTGAAAGCAGTCAGAAAAGCAGTGGAAGAGGCTATGAAATAACTAGCAGACACGAGATGGATAGTAGAAGAATATTTACAACTAGAGTATGAATAAATTGCTATTTAGTTAACTAGATTACTAGCGTATATTTGCTAACCTATGGCTACACTTTCCCTTATTTTCTGTGCAGACATCCTCTCTGAATGAAGGTGCCTGACAAGGGGCATAAAGGGTGTTTTTACGCTTTTTTATCTGCTGTTAGTGCTCCTTTTTCTGCTGTTGCTCTCTGATTGAGTTCAGCACCTTTCGAGACGATAGATAAGAAGTAGCGTAGATGCCCAGGAGTATATACACTGCAATAGCTGCAATTCTGTCAAAGAGCGCCACGCCAAATGAAACCACCTGCAGAGCCTCTAGAACCGAAAGAACAGTCCACAAGCCCCCAAAGAACATCAGAAAGAGCCCAAGGTATTCGATGTATCCCTTTTCAAAGAGCGCTGAAATGGGGAGAGCATTTTCTTCTTGCATACTTTAAAAAAAATGAAGATTTGTGTAGTTGGCGCTGGCCCCGCTGCCGCGTATTTTATCAAAGAGTCTCTGGCCAGAAGTAAGTCCGCTGTTTTTGACGTATTCGAAAAGAGCTCAATGCTACTGGGGTACCTAGCAAAGGGCGTAGCACCAGACCAGAGGGCAATTCGAGAAACTATTCCCATTCTGGAGAAAGTGTTTAAGAGCCCGCAAGTAAATTTGTTCACGGGTGTAGAGGTCGGAAAGGACGTAGACCTGAAAAATAAAGAGCATGCATACAGCGCCATAGTAATTGCATCTGGTGCTGATGTACGGCACATAGACATAGCAGGACAGAAGTACGCAGTGCCAGCTGATAAGATAGTGCGGCACATTGCAGATAGCAAGCCAGTGATAGCAAAGGGCAGAATAGCAGTCATAGGAAACGGGAATGTAGCACTGGATATATCGAGAATGCTCCTGCACTCAGAAGAGATGAAGAAGCACAGCTCCTCGCTGGAGGGGATAGAAGTGAGAGAGGTTGAGGTGATAGGAAGACACTCACCAGAGGAAGCAAAGTTCACAAACCCTGTGCTCTCTGAGCTATTGGAGTATCCATCATCTGTGGAAATATCAGAGAGAGCAAAAAGATGGTTTGCAGAAAGAGGAACAAATGTGCCCCGGCCGCTAATTCGAAGGGGTCAAATGCTAATGAAGAAAGATCCAGAGCACACAGAGCACAGCACTCTACAAAAAAAGATGAAGTTTACATTCTGGGAGAGCCCCATCTGGATCACAAAGAAAACCAGTCGCACTAGTGCTGAGCTGGTGGATCACAGCAAAAGAACAGAGAATAGCAAGGAAAATAAGAGCAATAATTATGGTGGTACTGAAAACAAAAAAAACATGAAAAAAGGTGAAAATGATTACAATGGCAGTAAAACTAGCAAAAGCACACTGAAAATTACCGAGCCTTCTACGAGGTACGAGCTGACAACAATAGACGATAGAGGACAGCTGAGAACAAGGGAGTGCGATGGCATTGTATCAGCAATAGGGTACAAACCAAAAGACTTTAGCGGTATCCTTAAAGGAGTTACTGTTCCTGTGTATGAAATAGGCTGGGCTAAAACTAAGGGCCAGGGAGCTCTGACAGATGCCTACACCACAGCACAGGCAGCAGCAGATGCCTTATTTGCTGCAAAAGAGTGTGATGCTCAGGGTATAGAATAAAAGATGTGCAGATGCAGAACTGTCACACCAGTGCCGTATACACCTCAATATAACCCGAGAATATCCAGTGTATATCTTGCCAATAATAAATAGATAAACTAATAAAACACATACATAATAATAAATAGTTACAGCTATGTTCTAAATAAATAAGTGTACACATATTACTTTGGTAGAGTATATAAACAAAACTCTATCCAATATAAATAGTGTATCTGTTTAATGCAGAGAGGATATGCAGTAGATTGCTAACCGGGCAGCAGTAAACTTTGTGGTCTCTTCAGCATGCAAATACAATTCCATTCTTCCATTATCTATAAATTCTTCTTTAATTTTAATTTTATTGTATGTGGAAAGAGCAAAACAAAAGCCCACAAGAAAGGGATAGGAATTTCTCTAGCAGCATCTTGGTAACAAACAGAGACGTCTTTGACAGACTGAAAGTTGTTCTAAGAAAAGACCAAAAGGAGAAGGATCTTTTTGTGAAGACGCTTCTTCAGATGGAGAACCCAAAAGACATCCTTATCCAAATAGACAGCAATGACTTCCTCGTGGCTTCGAAAAAGGAAGCCTCTTCCTATCTGGAAATATGGAAAAAAGTGACAAACGAGGTCTATCCGTACAAGAAAGTGCTCAAAAGATGGAGCAATGCAAAGGCACAGGCGATATTTCTCTTCCATCTCCTATCGCTTCCTCCTGACATGACTCTTATCTATCGCAGCGCTGTTTCTCCGCTGATAGACAGAAACAAAGACACGTCTGAGTACACGCACAGCATCAAGGAAATGGCCATGTCAAACTACAACTGCGATGAAATATTCTCGCTAGTAGGAGAGCTAGACACAGAAGACGGCCTGTCCATTCTCAGCCACGGAATCACATCAGTTCCTGAGCTCGTGTGTTTAGGTCTTGTCCGTAACTGCCAGAAGTACGACAGGCTTTTCATCGACACTTTCTCGTACTGTCTGCTGTCAAATGAAAGAAGCCACTTCATTCTGCGGAAGATATTCGAAAAGAAGCCCAAGCTAACCCTTGCCACAATGGAGAAGCTGCATCTCTCTTCCTTCTCTCTGGACGAGTGCCTGTCTGCGTGCCTGGAGTGCAAGATCCTCCCATACATCCTCAGGGAGCTCGAGCCGCTGGAGTTCTCCCTGGACCTCATTCTTCTAGCCATCTCGAGGGAGGTGATTGACCTCAGTGTGATTCTATGCATGCAGCCTAACGATGACTTCATCAACAGCTTCATACAGCACATGATATTTAGGTACGGCAAAGGGTCCACAAAGGGAATCAGCATACACCCCCTGACAGTGGATATTATCCTGTCCACATGTATCTCCCTGGAGGGCCTGGCAAAGAGTCTATCAAAAAGCACAAACATGCTCCTGTCTAAGTTGAAAAGCGTACTTATTCCTGAAATACGCACGTGTTTGGTCAAAAGAACAACCTTCAAACAGCAGGCAAGCGAGTTTCTGCACAACGTAATATCAGGGCGCACCGCCAACTCCGACGCAATAGTGTACATGACACAGATATCCTCGAACAAGAACTCGTACGACACCGAGCTGTTTGAGTACATTCTGAACGAGATGGAGCTAAAGTACAACATGCTCGACAGACTGGCCATCCATGAAGTTCTGTCCATGGCACTGTTCTACGGGAGAATGATCAAGTACGAAATACTCCCCAGCAAAAGAACAAAGTCAGCCATGCGGTCAGTGGCCATGTTCCTCAGAGAAGACCCGTGCAGCAACAAGTTCAAGTTCGCTCTGAAGTGTCTGGAAGCCTTTGGTGATGTTCTAGAGAAGTATCCCTTCTATGCACAGGAGTACTCGAGGATGCCCCAGGTGTATGCAGCCAACAAGTCTTTGTACACCTTCATTCGAGGGCATCTAAGCATCCAGGAGCTCAGCTCAAAGGAAGAGACTGACGGGCCCTTGGCCTTTGCAGATCTTGTGCTGGAAATACTTGGAAAAGCAGAAGTGCACCCAAACTGGCAGAAATCTTTTAACATGCTCACCTCGACCAACATTCAGAGCGTAACTGAGTCGATCAAAGCCCTGAAGCCCTCAGAAACAGATCTAGCCAGGTATATCATCGCTAAAAGAGTCTTTAAAGAGACCAACCATCTGAGGCTGTACGTGCAGTTCATTCTAGACTACTCAGACACTCTCTACCTCAGAGTAAGAGACCTCTTCTGCACCATCCTGCGAGCGTATGTGGACAGACACACAGAGGTAGATAAGTCCGATAAGGCTCCCTGTCTCAGAGTCATAGGAACGTATCTGGGAATGCTTACATTCACAGACAGAGTGCCCATCCTCTACAGCCAGTTCAACGTAAAAGACTACCTGGTGGAAAGCGCAGGAAAAGAGTACATATACTCTGCGGTGGTATTTGTGTGCAAGTACATCGAAGAGTGCACAAACAGCACCATACTAGGGAAGCACAGCCCGTATGTAATGTCCATTCTGCGTGTTCTGTCTGAAATACACTTCCTAGCAGAAGGAAGCGACCTGATATCGCTTGAAATAGAAATATGTTTCTCCAAAATAGAATTGCCGATAGAGGACGTGTATCCAGACATTTCAGTGCAGGAGAAAAGGCTGGGCGCAAAAAGAAAGGCCTCAGGCATAGCCAACTACATAGAGCTAGAGGGAATAAGGAGCATGCTAGCACACATTGCAGTGATGGGCCTTGATCTAGCAGTAAGAGATGTCCCCTACCTGATCGTAGATAAGATATTCAGCATCAGCAGCAGGGCAGCATCAGAGGCTGTGAAGAAAGACTTCCCAGGGAACCCCTCATTGGCCGTTGAGGCGTACACTAATATGGTGTACGAGCTAACTGCATCACTCGCCAAGGCATCCACCGCAGGGCCCATCAAAGCCAGTGCAGCGAATAACATCGCACACTTTATGCGGCTAGCTGGGATGGAAGACACTTTGAGCAACGAGAAAATCTCGAATATTGTTGATAAGAATCTTCCCATATGCCTTGGTGTTGTGGAGTACATCTCAAGAGAGAGAGTGGCAGCTGGACTGCAGGTGAAAATAGAAGAACTGCGGGAGGAAATAGCACAGCTTGCGCCCTGCCCCATCCCCAAGCACAAAGTGTCTCTCTACCTTCCAAAACCGTACACAAAGCCAAGCTACATCACAGCAGAAGAGATCCAGACAATAACAGTCGGAGAGTACCACGAGATATGCGCATATCTTTCATCGATCAACTACAAGAACAGAGAGAATGCAGAGGCCCTGGGGCCTTTCACAGGCTCATCAGCACAGAAGAAGTGGGAAGACGCGCAGAAGATCCTGCACGAAATAGAGAAAGTAGCAGAAGAGAACGTGAAGTCTAAGCTGGCCATTGAGCTGCTGGAGAGCATGCATGCAATTCTCAACTTTGTCTCAGCAGGCGCTAATGAGATGGCGTGTCTCTTCTTTTGCCAAAACATCATAGGGAGTATTTTCATGCTTAGCAACCGATGGGCAAGAACAGTTTGCATACAGACAGTGTACAAAATATGCAGGCTGTCGTATAGCTCCATGCGCGAAGTGTCTTCCTGGCTAATATACGCAGAGGACGAGAGAAAGTTCAACCCAAAGGTCATTGCACAGATGCTTGACCACAAGATCATGAACGTGCTGGAGTATGACGTGCACCTGGGAAGCACTCTTATCAGAAACAACCAAAGAATGAAGTTTGCTGTTGAGCTGCTGCGTAACTGCATTATCACCGATATGCCCATTGGCAATCCGTTTGACTACATCTGCACCATTGAAGCCATCTCCAAGACAGCTAAAGGGCCGTCTGACGAGAGAATCAAAACTTTGCTGAAAGAAATAGCTAAGCGCATATTCCTCACTAAGAAAGATGGCGCAGAAAAAGAGCTCTTCGATGCCTGGACAGATCTGTACTTTTGCAAGGTTTTTGGCCCCGAAAGAACAATGGCGCTGGATGGCATCATGTCCTCCATCAGAGAAAGAACAAGCAGCCCATACGACATGCAGGAGTTCCTTAAGTCTGCATTCTCAGCAGCTGTTGAGTGCTACCTCAGAGCGCGCAAGGAGTGCTCACCCATTAAATACCTGAAGATAGAGTCCCTAGCTCTGCTAATAGCCAATCTAGCTACTACGCCTGAAACACTCTCTGAGTGTCTCTCTATTCTCTCTGAAATATTCCTGGATGGCGTAGATATTCACTACTACCAGATACAGGCTCTGTTCATCAGACTGCTGCAGGTTCTTCTGGAGAACATATCCATATCCCTGGAGGATGTTATCTTTGACTTCTTGTCTACGATGAGACCAACTTCTCTGGGGTTCTTTCTCTCGGGATTCGTTGAGCTTTTATTCTCGGACTACATTATTCGGAATATGTTCCTGCGAAATGCGTACAGAGGAGTGCACATCCTGCAGTGGACATACCAGGCACTTCGAGCAATGCCTCTTTCCAGCTCGCACAGTGCCCTGGTGTATGCATGCTCAGCCTTTGTGCTCCAGCTGAAGAAGTACGCCCCAAACTTCTACAACCACTATTCGTACCTTGCTCTTCTTATGGTGCCCATCAGCCCATCTGTTGTTCTGCTGCGGAGTGTGTGGTCTCTGCAGAGACATCCATCGTACATGGAGCTGCTTTTGCAGCATAAGCACCTCATTCTCAACACAGAGTACTACAGTCTTCTGATACAGGTGAACGAAGAGCTGCAGAAAAAGAACTATGATCTGCTGGAAGTTACAGAAAATGAAGAGCTGCTCTCGCACATTTTAGTGGACTCTCTTACGAACCAGCCTGACTCATCGCGCATCTACTACGACATCATACTAAGCCTATTTGCACAGCCTGGATATATCTCCTTCAAAGAGCACATCCTAGCAAGGCTGCTGGAGAAGAGCTGTGCCCCTCCTCCCAGGCCTCTGTTTGTGCGCAAAACACTTGATGCTCTGCTCAATGCACAGGCATACATGGAGTCTCTTGGGGAGATTGTGCGAAGAGACAAAGAGATCCTTGGAAAGCTCATTATCAGAGCATCCGCTGTGCTGGCAACAGACGAAACAGTTAATTAGACACTTGCACATACTCCCTGCTCTGACTAAATTAGAATATACTATCCTCTATTACTTTTAATCTACACTTTACTTTCTACTTCACTATTGCACCATTTCTCACGCTGTACTCTCTGATTTGTATCTATCTATGGCACTTTTATCTATTCTCCAGTCTACTACTTGCACAGCTATGATCCATATGGCCAAGAAAAAAGAAAGAGTATAAATAGATTTTATGCTATATTATAGATAGGCTATGTGCTGTCTTTTTATTATTACGCATTAACATTACTCTTTTGGTATCATATCTGCTAGCTTAGTGCTTAGTGAGAATAATAGATGGTTCGCTGTAAATAAAATGGCAGCTCTTTTTCTTTTTCTTTTTGCAATGATACAGGATAAATACAGACCGGACTCGCTCGCAGCACTGAGAAGAGTGCCCGCAGCACAGATCCTTGCTGACCTGCCGCTTGAATCAGCCTCCAATCTTATTCTGGTGGGGCCTGAGGGCGCTGGCAAAAGAACACTTTTCTCTGCTTTTATAAAGGACGCTTTTCAAAGCTCCCCTGTCTTTTTCTCCTACACCTCCACATACGAAGTGTCTCCCTCTAAGTCCATCGAAGTGGAGTTCCTTGAGAGCAAAGAGGTCCTTGAGATAAGAATGGAAGGGCTGGGATCGTACGACAAAAAAGTCCTGCAAAAAGTGGCATCTGATATCTCGGCTACAAAATCAATAAAAAGTTTGCTAAGCGCCAATAACCTGGCGATGCAAGAGAATGTAAACAGCAGTAACCAGCAGACAACGAGTGCTCCCAAGATACTCCTTATCACAGACGGGCATCTTCTGAGCACTGGAGCCCAGATGGCGCTCCGTCGCATTCTGGAGAAAGGAGCTTCTAACTTTAGACTAGTCGTTCTAACTACATCACTATCTCATTTCATTCCTGCCTTCAAAAGCCGATTCCTTATCTGCCGAGTGCCTGCCCCAACGGATTCTGATCTTCTTAAGATAATAGACAAAGTGTGTGCTAGCGAGGAGGTAGATAGAATATCTCCCGAAGTAACTTCGCAGATAGTCAGTGCTTCTAAAGGGAATGTCAGAATAGCTTTGTCTCTTCTCGAGCTGTCGATTCATAAGGAGCCTATAAAAACAGCCCCATGGGACGCAGCAATTCACTCCATCTCTTCAGACATAATAAAAAGTCCGGGAATAGCAACTCTTATAAAAATAAGAGCAAAGCTCTACGAGATACTTGCAAATTACATGCCTGCTTCGTACGTACTTGGAGGAATTATGGAGAGTCTCCTTAGAAAAGAGAAAAGAGTGAATGTAGCTATGGCCATCACAGAGATAGCTTCAAAGTATTCAGCCAGAATGGGCGCAGGAACCAGAGACCTGTTCCACATTGAGGCATTTATAGCTGCAGCAATGGTACTATACACCGAATGAAAAATAAAAGAGCAGCCAACTGACAACTTTGCCATAATTGGAATAAATTATAATTACTCTCTATTTACGGTGTAGTATAGTATAAAATATATGCACAATCGCTTTAGTACATAGATAGTATACACAGCATAAATAGCAAGGGTATAGGCTGCTCTTAGCCTTAGCTTTGGGGGGCCCAGTGGCCTACAATCCACAATAAATAAATAGATCTTCATATTTCATGTGGTCTTTGGATAAACATTAAAAATGCTTTCAAAGGTGGAGATTGAAACTAAAGATGGCCTTACTCTACTTTCGTACATAAACCCGTTGATTGATGGAGCAGGGAAGAAAACCCCATCATTCTCTCTTTCTGAAAAGCTTGGGTCTCTTGTCTTCAAAGGGATATTCCTCAACGCAGAAGACCAGCTAATTGCTAAACACATTCTGCACTCCATGGTATCTGACCTGGCAATTGACTCAGACAGCCTTCTTCTCAAGAAACATGCTACAATATATGCATACATTGATAACTATCTGTCCTCTAGGAATCCTGCATTCCCCATTCCCAGGAAGAGACCTATCGGCGCGCTTGCATCTACGCCTGGCTTATCTCCAAAGAAAAAGGTGTTTGTTGAAGTCACTGATAAAGTGTTTCTTAGGCTCTCCCATGGAAGGACCATCAGCACGTGCTACGGCCAGATATCCACGAGGCCATCAGAGGATGTTGGCCAAATGTCGCTAAAAATTGACTCTAGGTCCCTGGGCGGTCTTCGCCACATACAGTACGATCCATCTGTCTGCAGAGAGAGAGAAGGAATTACTACACTCCTCATATGCCCCTCTAAAAGTGCCACTATAATGACCTATACGTACACGGGAAGTATTAGCGATCTCCCAGTAGTTAAAGCTATATTGGTAGACACTAAGACCATTGAGATACTCGTGTGCTTTACGTCTGGAAAGCTTCCTGACTCATTTAGTACATCTCTTTCATTCGACTATGCTGTGGGTAATATCAGCGTAGAGTGCAAAGAGGGAACGTACGAGTACAGCGCAGGGAACAGAACACTCAGCTGGAACCTAGGGAGCGTAGCAGGGAATGCCTCAATTACCGTGCACACAACAGAGTCGCACAGGGCCAGTGCATCTGTTAAGTATCTCTGCAAGTATGGAAAAACCGCAGTGTCAAGTGTGCTGGTAAAGAGCCTGGCATCAGAAGCAGACGAGAACTGGATAAAGCATACAACTGACGTGTCTGGGATGCTTAGGCTGCAGGATTAATTGTGGAGGTAGATGGAGGTAATCAGCTGTGCCTGGCATATGGTGGGCACTGATTAATAAAACATTTACTGGTATTGATGAGCATTTGCCGAGTTTTACTTCTATTATCTATTCTACCCTCTTTCTTATGAATAGTCTCATAAAAATAGTGTAGCAATTTTATACGAGTGATTGGTAAGACAAGGACAATTTATTTCTATTTTACTACTATTTGATCTGAAGATATATTCCCATCTTTTATCCGCAGTTAGTCTATCATAGGTGGCTTTTAGTCAAATATACACTGAGACTTATTAAGAATTTATTAATAGATGCTAAAACTTCTCCAAAGTAGAACTGTAATAGGCACAGAGAGTCGCTAACTAGTAAGCTTATAGTGCTAATATTCCTGGAGTATTGCAGATCTAATCTGTTCAAGTAGCATTTATCTGTAAGAATTATTTAATCTAAATGCGTGCATTCTTGGAATGTGTAGACTTTAACTTTTTTACTCTGTGCACTTTTACTGCTGTTTTTCTGATCTTTTTATTTTAGTCTGATGCTTCATCTTTTTTCTTTTTTCTTTTTCTTAATTATTATGACGGACAATCCCACACTTGCCCTCAGAAAGCAAATAATTCTAGACGGCCCCATCGCCATCAACTCTGACTTTGTCTTAATAGGCAGCAAATCTTACCCCTCATCAACCAAAACAACGTACACAAATTCCAGAGACCAGCCGTATTCTCTTGCCTCTATCTCCTATCTTCATAACACTCGGTCGCTAGACCATGGTGACTACATCGCACAGTGCAGGAATGTGCAGATTGATCCTGTTTCATTTTTAGACAGAGAAAGGATCCTTAAAGACCTTCTGTCTCCTCTGCCGCTGGATAAAATAACAGTGATAAAGCCGTCTCGCATACACCCCATTAACATTTCTCGAATTGCAGCAGCATACTCTGACTTGAAAAAAGCGCAGCCCACGGGTGTACAGTGCATTCTGGTCCCTCGGGATGACTCGGATATCAGAGCTGTTCTATTCAACGGGGTTGAACCTCTGCACAATTCGGTAACTTTTGGGGATAGATCATTCACGCTCATTCACAATCCCTCTGATGTGGACTCAGTTGACCGTATTGCAGCTGTTTTTTCTGATGGGTCTTCCTGGCAGTTCAATGACTGGCCCTCTGCTCTATCTGACCGCATGAAGTACATTCCTGTTTTCTACCTACTTTTGGGAAAAAGCTCTGCACCGCCTGCACTCCCCTTCCCAGCCACCATTATTAGAGCAGACGACTCCTCTGAGTCTTCGTGCAGGAGAGCATCTGTTGCCTTCTGGTCAATTATGGGCGTATCTTCCTCTGGCTAGTCTCTCTTTAGTAAATGATTGTCTTTTTTCTTACACTCTTCATTGCTACTTTCTATACGCATTTTTTCTGCTTTTTCTAAGTGTCTTTGCTCCTTATACTCCTGTGCTAGAACAGCTAGGCCTGTTGCTACTATTGTTATTACGTTACTCCAGCAAAGAAAGTTCATATTTCCTACGCCTCCATAGACCAGCATGTACCACACAATGCTATCTATTGCTGCGCCTACTGTAGCGAGTCCTCTGCACAGGTTAAAAAGCTTGCTTTTATTGCACTCTTTTTCCATTATGCACCACACGAGGAGGTATCCTCTGTATCCCATGTCTTTAAAGGTCATTATCAGATAGATCTTAGTGCTTGCTAGCTTGCTCAGTGTTGACATAGTAAGGAGAAAGTAGTGTGTGGTCTGAAATAGCTCGTTGAACAAAGTCTTATACTCGTCGAACATCTGCATGTTTATGTACCAATACACATTTATCCCTGGCTCACATCTGTAGTGCGTGCTTTCTAAACACACGAGGAGAAGAAAAAGACCGATAAATCTTCTGAACAGATTTTTGTGGTAGAACACAAACACCAGGCAAACAGCAGAGACTAGATCGCTTGGGAGCACTGAGGATACAAAAAAGTACGCAGAATTATCCAACAGGTACCCACAGATGAAGTCACTAAGCATTGTAATGGCATAGACTACAGTGCTGGCTTTGAATCTGGTGCAGAAAAGAGTTATTAGCCTGTATGCTATTCCGTTCATAATGCTGGGCTGATCAGCTAGAGTGTTTCCCTTGAAGTACTCTTCCACCTCTTCCATGTCGTAGTATGAATATCTAGACATGCAACTGCTTGCAGACATCTGCCGCAGGGCTACTCCTGCTGTAAGCCAAACAAGATTGTTTTGTATGTATCTAAGGGCGCTCTCTCTCATTCTTCCTTGGAAATAAAAACTATGAAAATTACTACACATATACCCAATGCTTTATTGTAGTATATTATTTGCAGCAGTGCAGTATTGAGTATGTAGATAGGATAGAATTTAAACTGATTTTTCTCGGACTATTCATCGTATGTTAGCTCTAACTGTTTATAACTGTATATTTACTTAAAAATAAACAGAATTCAATTTGGATTAATTAAAATATTTACACATCTTGGATAGCTACAGTATGCAAAAGAAAATAAGAATAATTTTATTAAAAATAACACTTTATTTATTCAGACTGTTCTTTTATTGTTTAGATATGCTCAACATAGAAATTACACTGTTTTTATAGCAAGATAGTTTATTAACACTTCTGTTTTGATTTTAAGGCCATCTCTGTAAACCTAGCTGCTTTTATGCCACCTGAGCTGGTTTTATTTTCATACTTTATCTTTATTCTTTGCACGTGAAGTAGGATATAAGCGCATTTTCTTGCACTTCCTCTGCTGCTCCCTTTGCCATCCGGTACTCTATCTCTGACAGGTGCACCATTTCTTCTAGGATGTTCTCTTTTTCTTCATTCTTTATGATCTCTGCTATTTCATTCACTATCTCCTTGAGCCCGAGGCCGTACTCTCTTTTTATCTTTGTTATCTCTGTTTTTACCTCTTTAAACCCACTGGAGTACATCTTTTCAAAGAGAGATTTTATTTCTTCTTTTTTTACTTCTTTGTAGTACTCGTTTACTCTTTCTGTGGTAATCTTGGGCTCTTTTGTGATCATCAGACTGTTCAGCATGTTCACAGCCTTTCTAAGATCACCGTATGCAAGCTCGCACACTCTCAATATCCCTTTCTCTGTGCTCTCTATGCTCTCGTTCTGGACTATCTTCCTGATGAACTCTTTCATTTCAGAGACCTTGACAGGACCAAACCGGAACGGTGCACACCTTGACTTAATTGCCGGGATGATCTTGGTGGAGTAGTTGCATATGATGATGAAGCGCACACTTTTAGAGTATATCTCAATGATTCTGCGAAGAGCATTTTGTGCGTCTTTTGTCATCGAGTCGGCTTCATCCAAAACAACTATTTTCATCTTTGAAGATATCCCGAACGTCGATGCAAATACTTTGATCTTGTCTCGCACCACCGAAATACCTCTTTCGTCCGATGCGTTCAGCTCCATCACATTCCCGTCTATTTTCTTCAGAACTTCTCTGCATATAGCCTTTGCTGCTGTGGTCTTCCCAGTCCCAGGCGGGCCAAAGAACAAAAAGTGCGGAATGTTCCCAGAGTTCACTATTGCCTGCAGGGCATACGTTATGTACGAGTTCCCAACTAGATCGCGCAAGAGCTGTGGTCTGTATTTCTCTGTTAGAGCTTCATTGCTAACAGCCTCCATTAAAATAAAATAGAAGAAAGAAATATATCCTGCGCTCCTGCAATCAGCTAACCATCACAGGAGATATTGCACACTGGTCAATAAGTATAAATACAGCAAGATTAAAAGATAAGATGTACCCAATAGAGCACATCACAAAAAGTAGCAGTTATAATGTGTGGTTGTAGTGTGTAGAGTAGACTAAGTACTGTTTATTATTATGTTTAGACCACTAATTAAGATGCCAGGCTTTCTTCTACAGGGAATATTATCGATACTTCTTCCACTTCTTTCTTTCCTATCTCTTTTCCTACGCGCTCAGAATATACATCCAGGACCGATAGCATATTAAAGGCGTACCTCAGACCGTGCTCTATTGCCAGCTTGCTTACTTCTTCTATTCCTTCTTCTGTGATCTTGTCTGACTCTTCTTTCACTCTTATTCTTACGATCTCTTTTATCTCTTCTTCCGTGTATTCACCAAGCCGTATCTCCAGCACCCTTGAGTAAAAGTCAGCAGGCATTCCATACTTACACATTTCATTGCTCCCCCGAACAGCACACTCTTCTTTGCTGCTGCTTAGCATAATCACAGGCGATGTAGATACCTCTGACAGAGTATTAAGATACGAATAGCACTCTGCATCAAGGAGCTCTGACTCGTTAATGAACAGCACTCCTGTGATAAGCTCGCCTCTTCCCTCTTCTATCCACTCTTTCATTGTGTTGTTTACAGCCTCTCTGATCTCTACCGCTATTTCTCCTTTCGTCGTGCGCAGAGTGTTCTGTGTGCTATTTAGTATATCTATCTCATGGAATGTAACTGTGTGCACATTTACCTGGTTTCTTAGTATTTCTCCATCGGGACAGGGGAGATACTGCCCAGCTCCTCCGATAGCCTCAAAGTCTCGCGACTGGCTGAGCGATCTTCCCTTTCTTTTTACAGTGCCTGTTGACTTGTTCACTGAGATGATGTCTCCAACCTCAACTCTTTCCGAGTGCATTTCCTGCATTATTCCTGCTCCGAATGTGTATGCAGCCTCTACCTCTGTTGTCTTCATTATAACTCTGCCTGATGTAGCTCTTTCTCGATCTGTGATTATCTCCACTACTTCTCCCTCCAGTACTTTACTCGTCTCCTGCACACGAATGCCCAGAGACTCTCGGATGGCCTGTGTTAAAGACTCTGTCTTACTGAGCGATGATGAAAATATTTCGCTCGCTGAAATGGTCTTTGAGGGAATTCCTTTCCTTTTTAGGTCTTGGGTCAGTGCGTATTCCAGCGCAGACTTCCCAGAGCCTGATGGGCCTGTGATCAAGATAGTTCTGCTTTTGTGCTGTTCTACTAGCTTAGATAGAAGAAAGAGCGTCTTTCTCTCCTGGTGTCTTCCCACGAGCCCTGAGCAGCTGAGGGATGAGATACTGTCTTTTCCTCCGTTTTTCTGCTGCTGGGTGTCTTCTATTCTGTCAATCCCCAGACTCTGTATGTGCGAGTGCATTCCAACTCTCTCTAATAGTGCAATCGAATTAACTTTTTCAAACATAAAAAATATTCACACATGGAGAGTATAAAGGAAGCAATGAAAGCAGCAGTAGCGTCCATACTGAAGGAAGAAGGATTTACCTCCGTGGAAAGCAAGGGGATGGATATTCTCACAGAAGCATTGCTAAACTACACAGTCTACACAGGAAATAGGCTGAAGAGACAGGCTGAAATGAGCAGAAGAACACTTCCCACTCTTGTGGACGCTTCAATCATCATACAGGAAATAAACAGCCAGAATCTTGACCAAAGCACCCGCCAAGAGAGCAAACACCACAGAAATAACCACAGTGCTACGAATAGCAGCTACAATGGAGTTTCTCTTGGTGACTTATTAAACCTATACAATACGAGCAAAAAGATAGACCCGATTAAGATAGTAATGCAGGAGACAGAAGATGCCGCAGACTGCGAGTTTGCAAGTGATGCCTGCACGTACGTAGACTATCCCCAGAACTACTACGAGTTCTTCCCCAAGTTTCCTCCTGCCCACACCTTCAAGAACAGCTCAATAAAGAGAAAAATAACAGACGACAGAGCACAGAAAGCCAGGCTAAGAAACGAACAAACAAAAAAGGTGGTAGAGAACCTATTCACCATAATGGCAAAGAGCGGCAAGTCTCCTAAATACGCCAACTACCTGCTATGAAATAAACCTGTATACTTCCTTCACTTTATTAGTACTGTTCTACACACTGCCATTAATCCTCCAAAAATAGCTAAATAGAAAATCACCAGAGTAGAAAATTATCCATCTGATATTCATCTACGCACGAGCTATTAAATATTCAATTAATTTATGTTAATTACCTATTATCTACTGGATTAGTCATTACCTAGATATACTATCGAACTGTTTTTAGACAGTGCAGAAACCCAAAAGATTTAATTATCCGTTATTTTGATGGCTAAACCTCTGCTTTATCGCAGTTCTCCTTTGTTTTTCTTCTGTGCTCTTCTTCAAATACTTCTTTCATTCTCTTTACAAACAGGAACAGATCGTGTCCACTCTCTAGCTCCTCTAGGGCTGGCTTGTACATCTTTTCATTCGCGCTCGCTTTGACTATGCTGTATACGTCATTACTCACGGATATCTGGAAGTAGTACTCACTCTCCTCCATCTTAAACAGGAATAAAACTGATCCTCCTTCTACCGTGCTAATAGTCAGACCGAATAGATTTGAGTAGTACTCCATCTCTTTCCGCACTCTCTCTCCTTCTTTCTCCTCTTTTTCTTCCTCCTGCTTTAGCGCTCTTCTCAGCTGCCCTATCTCCGATGATATCTGCACGAGCGATGCATTCAGTGCGCACTTCTTATTCAGAGCCTGCTTCTGTCTTTCTTCTATGGCCTGCTGCTCTGCTTTCATCGCCCTTATCTCCTGCTGCTCTGTTTCTGTCTCCTGTGCGAGCCTCTGTCTCTCTTCTAGTAGCTTGCTGTTCTCCTCCTTTAGCTGAGCGAGTGTGTCCTGCAGCATGCCCTCTTTTCTTATTGCCTGCTGTCTCTGTCTCTGGTACTGTCTCTGCGTCTCGTGCGATGTTTCTGTTATCCACCGGCTGATGGTCTGGCTCTGTCTGATTATTTCATCTGCCACCTTCCTGATGCTCTCCAGTGTTGTCTCCGCCCTGCTCCCCAGCTTCTCTATCGATGCATCTTTTTTTACTCCCTCCAGTGCTCCCATCTATAAATAAATCGATTTGCGCAAAAAATAAGAATGGACAGAAGCGATATATTAAGAGTGTGCGCGTGCTGCAAGGGATCTCCCACAATCCTCCTTGCACAGAGCATGTTTTGCACACAGTGCTTTATGCTACGTCTGCAAAAGGGATTCTTTGGCGAGATAAGAAAGTCTCTCTCCCACACCCCCCGCCACAGAGTGCGAAAAGTGCTGGTGGTGGTTGAAGACACTTTGGCCTCGAGGGCTGTTGAAAAGCTCACGCGAGAGAGCAAATCATCGATGGTGGAGTATCACTATTGCTCCTTCACACAGGGCAGACCCAACTGCATATACATTGACTCCATAGCCACCAATCACAGCGGCCGCGTGGAGGCTGCGAGAGAGTACGGATTTGACAATAACTACGATTGCGTTTTATTTAGCCTGTACTCAGTGGAGGTGGCGTACGAGCTGCTGAAGATGATAACTGCTGGGGAGGTGGCTCAGTACACCACTGCATTCAAGGGAGACAAAATCATGTCCATCTGCTACCCTTTTTACTCGCTGTCGTATAAGTCCGTGCTGTACTACTGCATGCTATCTGGGATCCTTGACCAGCCCTTCAGCATAAAGACAGAAGACAGCAAGACAAACAGGGCGCACAAAGCTTTGCTGAGAGACCTGCTGAAGAATTCACCTGCAAGTATTCTTAATCTAATAAAAATACAACAGAGAGTTGAGGATATGTAGCCGAGGGCTAGTGGTTTTTCTCGGATTGTTCTCTGTCAAATTCAACGGACACACAGTTTTCATCAGACTTGTTTCTTTTATTTGCAAACCCACTGCCAATTCACAAACGAATCTCCTCAGATTTTCACATATAAATAAAAGCTGCAAGTTCGTACATCTTCATTTTAGTGTAGTACAGCTGCACTCTTCTACTATCCACTCTTACATTAGCACTGCAATTTATTCTCTGTTCGCAGATACAGTTTTATTTGTAAATATTTTAGTGCAATTTAATCTGATAATTGTTCTCTGATGTTCTCAGGTTATATTAATGATTAGCTGGCTTGATACAGAGAAGATGAGAGTGTTTATAGATAGGATAAGTCTTTTATTTTTGTAGTTGTTTTTGATGGGGCGATATGATTGTGTTTCCCTATTAATTAATTGTGTTTACTAATAGAGTCCCAGCAATTAATTTTAATAAGCATGGAAGAAGATTCTTTAGCCCGTGCGATCCCTCTCCTCCTGCAGGCCCTGGAGCTAAGGAAAAAGTACATACGCGTGAGCAAACAGAACAAATCTTGGAAGAGGTATCCTGTTCCCAGCACTCTCTCTGCAGAAAAAGCAAACTCGCACTGGAGCCTTGTGGGCGACTCTGAAGAGCTTCCTTCGATTTCCGAGTACTACAGAGACATTGACCTGCTGACTTCCATTATTCACAACGGCCCCTTAAAGTCCTACTGTTTCCAGCGCCTTGAGCACCTCGAGCTGCAGTTTAAGATGCACATAAACCAGTTCCACAGCAAAGAAAAAAACGAACAGAAAACTCTCTCCAACAAAGATTTCTACACGGTGGTTAAAGCAGACACGCACTTGCACCACTCTGCAAGCATGAACTCAAAAAGGCTGCTAAAATACATCAAAAAGAAGCTGAGAGATTCTGGAGCAGATGTAGTGTACAAAGATAAGACAGGAGAGAAGCACACCTTATCTGACATCTTCTCAGGGATAAATAAAACAGTAGATACGCTCTGTCTGGATAGTCTTGGCACGCACTCCAATCTGGAGACATTTCACAGATTCGACAGATTCAACTCTAAATACAACCCGTACGGCACTCCAATTCTCAGAGAGGTTTTTCTTAAGCACGATAACTACATCGGCGGAAAATACCTGGCAGAGCTGACACAGGAGCTAATAGAAGAAATAGAAGAAAAAGAGTATCTAAAGTGCGAGTGGGGCATATCTCTGTATGGAAAAAAGGAAAACGAGCTGGAAGTTCTCAGCAGATGGGTGGATAAACATTCGATAGAAAATGAGAGTGTGCGGTGGTACATACAGGTCCCCAGGCTGTACGGTGTGTTCAAAGGGTACGGGAATGTCAGCAACTATGCAGAGTTTCTGAGCAACATATTCAGCGCCCTGATAGAGTCATCACTTCGTCCCAAAGTAGAAATGTTATCCAAAGATAAGAAAATAGCACACAGCACAGAGGATATAATAGACGCATTCCTCTGCAATGTCGTGGGCTTTGACTCAGTGGATGATGAGAGCGCCAAAGACAAGAAAAATCACTTTGAAAAAGGGCATCCCCTAAAGTGGGCGCACATGGACAATCCCCCGTACTCCTACTACATGTACTACATGTACTACTACACAGCAGTGGTGAACAGAATAAGAGTCAGCCGGGGGAAAGACCCGCTTGCATTTAGGCCCCACGCAGGAGAGTCAGGAGACATTGACCATCTGGCGTATGCCTTTTTGACTGCAAAGAGCATAGCACACGGCGTCAAGCTAAGAAAGTCTCCAGTGCTACAGTATTTGTACTACCTAGCACAGATAGGCATAGCAATGTCTCCGCTGAGCAATAACTCTTTATTCATAGAGTATAGGAAGAATCCTTTCCCTCTTTATTTTCAGAGAGGGCTGAATGTCTCTCTGTCTACAGACGACCCGCTGCAGTTCCACTACACGCGAGAGCCTCTGATGGAGGAGTACAGCATAGCTTCGCAGATATGGAAGCTCTCATCGTGCGACCAGTGCGAGATAGCCAGGAATAGCGTGCTGATAAGCAACTACGGAAAAGAGGAAAAAGAGAAATGGATAGGAAAGTACGAGGTAGATGGAAGGCTGGTGAATGACCAAGCAAAGACAAACGTGCCGCCAACAAGGTTCAACTACAGAATGAAGAGAATATCTGAAGAGTACGCAATCCTGCAGAAGTACGCGTACAGGATAGAGCCGCCTCCTGAGTAAAACTCTTCGTCTTGTATTTAATTAATGGCAATTTGTGAATAGTTCTTGTGAGAATGAAAGTGTAAGAAAAGTGTAAGAAAAATTAAATGTACTCCTCTTAAGTTTAATTTTCTATTTGTAAGACATTTTAGTTCTCATTTAGGGCAAATTATTCTACAAGAGTTACACGAATAGAAAAAAGAAGATGGAGCAGATGGGAGACAACTGGTAGATAATAAAAGTAAAGAGAGTGCAGTATCATAGACTAGTTAGATATTTATTTTTAAGTGCACTACCACACTCCTGGAAAAGATAGAGTGTGCTTTTCTCTTAGCTTGTGATAAAACTGTTTCTACATGCAGGGATGATCTCGGTGTCCCAGTTGAAGAGATAGTAGTTTATCACTCCGTCACCCTTTATGAATCCCACACTGCGCAGTAAACTTTCTGTGTTGTGCTCTATTTCTAGGGCATTGAGCACATCGCACTCGTCCATTTTCAGCAGGTAGTCTACAAGACCGAGCATACTCCCTGTGCCATTCTTCATATTGTGGTACGAGAGATACGCTGTTTTTATCCGGCTATCTGTTTTGGCTGATCTTGTATCCAGATAAAAAATCGACACAAACTCGCTTCCATCATCACTTATCAACAGATCAGACACTCTGTCCCTGTTGTACACATAGTACTCAAACTGCTCGTACGTGTAGTTTGCAGATATGTCCATTTTACTGTATTTATCGCAGTACATTTCGAATATGTGCGGCAGATCAGAGTCAGCAGCCTTTCTGAAGTGCACAGTTGGCGAGTCCTGTGATAGCATGTCTTTTGTTATGTTGGACACATCTTCGGGGTGGCAGAACCCGCTTTCAACCAAATCTCCTTTTCTGAGTATTTTGTGGTAGTACCGCGATCTTGTAAAAATATATGGCAATTTCTCGCCAGATGTAAATAAAGCAGTGTAGATCCCCTCCTCGTTTACTCTCCTGGTTACTTCCTTGATGAGAACAGGCGCGAGTCTTCTTTTTCTGTACTCCTTGTGGATGCACAGAAAGTTAACAACCGCTGTCTTTGGCCTGCTCTCCTTGATTCTGATGTTAATAGCCGCTGCAGATATAAACCCCACCAGCTCAGAGCCATCGTACATCCCTACGTTCCACCCAGGGAAGACGCTTGGCGAGCTGAGCTGCCACTTGAGGAACTCTTGAGAGTACTGGAGGCTAAAGCTGGCTGTAGAGTCTTCTATGTAGTGGTTCATCAGCAGGGCAGTCACAGAAGAAAGCTCGCTGGGTATCTCCACGGTCCTTAGAGAGAGCTCTGATGTGTCCCTGCCAGGAGCACCATCTACCACTATTTTTTGCTGGGCATCTTTTGTTGTTGTTTGTTCTTTTTTACTATCTTTGAAATCTGTTTGTTTTTTGCCCAGTGGCTCCTTTGACCAAAAAGCATGCTCTCTCAGAAGTGTTTCATTGACTACTTTGTACGCTGTTCTGTTTTTTTCCTCGCGTGTTCGCTCTTTTATTTTGTTGCCTTCTTCTATTTTGTTATTTTCTCTCTTCTCTTCTTCTAACATTTGTTTATAAAAAAAGGAATGTTGAAAGAAAAGAGAGCAATTTTCATTAAAGAGACGGAGATGGATCAGGACATAAACAGAATACTACAGAACTGGGAGTCCAAGGAAATAGCAGAAATGAAAGAGCAAATAAAAAGAGTCGAAAGATTTCAATATGAATAAAGTTTTTCAAGAAATTTAGATTTAGAAAGAGCATGGCGCAGAGAACAGAGACAGAGAAAAAAGAAGAAATAGCGCACAGTGGAAAAGCTGCCCAGACATGCAGCTCAAACGAAGAGTGCAGGCTATTTTCCTCTGAGAATGGCTCGATCAACAGGACACATGCGGATGATGAGAACAAAGAGCGCAAAAGCAATTTAATAACGGAAAATATTTTACATACGAAACAGGATAGGCCAATTAGCAACGAAGAAACAGATGAAGAGCCTACAAATGCATCTATAGATGAGAAGAATAAAAATGGTAGAAACTTACTCCCTCTCTCCTATATAGACAGGTACTCCAGACAAATGATAATTAAGGAAATAGGGCTGGAGGGACAGCACAAGCTAAAAGAAGCAAGGATTCTGGTTGTGGGCGCAGGAGGGCTAGGTTCCCCTGTGCTGATGTACCTGGCTGCAATGGGCGTAGGACACCTGGGCGTCTGTGACTCAGATACAGTTGAAGACTCAAACCTAAATAGGCAGGTGCTGTATAAGGAAATGTCCGTTGGACAATCAAAAACAGAAGAAGCAGTCAAGTATCTATCCAGTCTCTCGTCCTCCACTGTGTACAAAACATACCCAAAGATAACCCCGCATAACATCTGGGAAATTGGCGCAAAGTATGACTTAGTGATGGACTGTGGTGACAACAGATCTCTTCGATACTTGCTAAGTGACTACTGCAGAGCAAGATCTCTTCCGTACATAGGCGGATCGTCTTTAAGGTGGGAAGGACACATCTACACTCTCAACAAAATATGCTACCGATGTGTCCATCCTTCTATTTCCAAATATTCAAGTGGAAGCTGTGCTAGTGCTGGAATAATAGGAAGTATGTGCGGGGTGGTTGGGTCAGTGATGGCCACTGAGGCAATGAAAGTGACTCTTGGTGTGTCTCTGGGCGACAGCTTCGTGTACACCAATGGATTAAAAGGAGAATACATGAATATCAATCTGATAAAGAAAGAGTGCGCGGTGTGCAAAGCACTGTCCAGGATGACGCTCTCCGAGAAAAAGAAAATGATACTAGAAGAGAACAGAAAGATAGAAGAAATAGATGCAGAGGCAGGGTCGTGTCTGATCAGTGAAATAGCAGATAAAATATCTGATATAAAGATGAGTGATAAAGTAGACAGTAGAGCACACGAAAAGATGGAAACAAAAGAGAAAGAATCAGATGGAGCAGGAAATAAGAGTATAGAAGGAGAAAGCAATGAGACCGTAGATTCTTCATCCAATAGTATTGATACATCAAAAAGTAACGAAAAAATGAATGCTAAACACTCGCCATCCGAGATAGAGTGGGAGGCTGTGCTATCATATAGCACCCTGTACTTTGTTGTAGACATACGGCCAGAGGCAGAGCAGAGAATACTCCCCATTCCTAGTACGTATCTCTACACTCTTAGCGACATAATCGATAACCCAAAGAAGGCGCACGAGATGATAAACAGAAAAGCAAGAAATAGACAGATTGTCCTGTGCTGTAGGAATGGAACTACATCTAAGAAGTTTCTGGGTATCTTCAATGCGATGAATGTTTCAGGAGGAGCTCAGTCTTATGTTAAGCACAGTAAAAGAAAAGTTGAAAATAAATAAAAGAGTCTTTGATCAAGTTTCAGACATTTACTTAACCTACCGATTCTATCTGTTTAAAATGTTTTATATTAGATGCAAATGCATAGTAAAATATTTCCTATGAGATCCTTTCAGTACTCATACATACTAGTCTGTCTGCTCTAAGCTGCATTTATCTTTATTCTTTTCTCTGTTTTTCTTTTTCTTCGAGCTGTGCAAGTTCGTTTATTGTCTTAAGTACATAGTTGGTGTACGAAACTACAATGTGTGCATTTTTTATCAATCTACCGCTTTCTTCTAGTTTTATCACAAGCTCGCTGCCCTCTTCTTCTAGAGTAATTCCCTCCACCAGCCCCGCGAGTGCCTCTTTCAGAATTTTATTCTTCTCGGTGGTTATTCTTAACTCCAGCCGGCTTTGCATTTAATTTTTTAATGGAATACGTTCTAAAAGTAAGTAGTAAACAAGAATTGCTTGGAAAAGTGGTATTTGTAGATGAGCACTTAGGTGCCCGTGCAGACCCTTTCATGCTCGAAATATTCAGAGAGTTTCCGCAGCACCAGCTGATCTCCTACCACCGGATGCTGTCAGAGTACAGCACAAAAAAGGGAATTTCACTGTTGGAAACAAATGCAGCATCGATAGAAGTGGAGCCAGAGACAGAAGTGCTCATCATAGACGGATGGAAGCACAGAAGCAACACAATTTCAAAGAATGAAGTGACAATAGTAGACCAGAAGAACAAAGAAATAGGACAGATAGAGAGAAAAAATAAAATCATTTTTATTATCAACAGATCAATCACACAAACAGACTACAGAGAAATATACAAGGCATACGTGCTAGTGAGATTGCAGCCACTGGCCATATCTACAATGCACACACACAGCACAGCTATAACCATCAGAGAAAAAGACATAGAAGTGCGCTTACTACACCACCACACCTCTCCACACAAGTACACCGTACACCAGTGAAACAGAGTAATTTGCATTTCCTGCACTATTCCAATCACTAGAAAACTCTGCTTCGTGCATTTCCACATTTAGATAAGACCATCTGCTGAGAATAAATATTAATTTTGCTTATTTTTTTTGCAATATGAGCAGAAATGAGTTTCTTTCCTTAAGCAGAGAGGAAGAGAACATGACAGGCAGTGTGTATATGGTCAGCGGGCCTGTTGTTGTAGCAGAAAATATGCTTGGGTGCGCAATGTACGAGCTAGCCAAGGTAGGGCACCAGGGACTGCTCGGTGAAGTCATTAAAATAGAGGGAGATAAGATCACAATCCAAGTCTACGAAGAAACTTCGGGGCTCGGCGTAGGTGACCCTGTGCTCCGCCTGGGACACCCCCTGTGCGTTGAGCTGGGCCCTGGGCTTCTCAACAACATATTCGATGGAATACAAAGACCTCTTCGCAACATATACGAGCAAACAAAAAGTCTCTACATCCCCAACGGAATATCCACCCCTGCACTAGACAGAACAAAGCATTGGCCATTTGTTCCATCTGTAGCAGTGGGTGACACTCTGGGCCCTGGCGATGTATTTGGAACTGTGCAAGAGAATACTCTCCTCGTCCTTAAGCTCATGGTTTCTCCCACGAGCCCAGGGGGGGTAGTCACCAGCATATCTCCAGCAGGTGAGTACACAGTTGATCACATACTGCTGGAAATGAACAGCGAAAATAGCACAGTGAGCCACGAAAGGATGTACCAAGTGTGGCCAGTTAGATCTCCCAGGCCCATAAAGAAGAAGCTAAGACCTGTCCAGCAGCTATTTACTGGACAGAGACTACTAGATGCCATGTTCCCGTGCGTGCAGGGAGGCACTGCAGCTATTCCCGGCGCCTTTGGGTGCGGCAAGACAGTCATCTCTCAGTCTCTCTCGAAGTATTCCAACTCTGACGTAATAGTCTATGTGGGATGTGGAGAAAGAGGGAATGAAATGAGCGAAGTCCTCGAAGAGTTCCCAACCCTCAAAGTAACAGTCAATGGAAAGGAAGAGTCCATCATGAAGAGAACTGTGCTCATAGCAAATACATCCAATATGCCTGTAGCTGCCAGAGAGGCATCTATCTACACAGGAATTACCATTGCAGAGTTCTACAGAGATCAAGGGTACAATGTGTCCATGATGGCAGACTCTACCTCCAGATGGGCTGAAGCCCTTCGAGAGATAAGCGGTAGACTCGCTGAAATGCCTGCAGATAGCGGATATCCTGCGTACTTAGGGGCTAGGCTTGCATTCTTCTACGAAAGAGCAGGATACACCGAGTGTCTAAGCAGTGAGGGCAGGCGAGGGAGTGTGACGGTTGTTGGGGCTGTATCCCCCCCGGGTGGAGACTTTTCGGATCCCGTGACATCAGCTACGCTGGGAATCGTGCAGGTCTTCTGGGGCCTAGACAAGAAGCTTGCGCAGAGGAAACACTTCCCGAGCGTGAACTGGAATGTAAGCTACTCGAAGTACATCGATCTATTGCTCCCGTACCACACCGAGTACAATGCAACGTACTCAGAGTCCATGCGAACAATCAAAGAGCTCCTGCAGAAGGAAGAGTCACTGAGCGAGATTGTGCAGCTCGTTGGAAAGGGGTCCCTGGGCGAGCTGGAGAAACTGGAGATGAGCATCGCAAGGGTGATCAAGGAAGACTTCCTGCAGCAGAACGGAGTGTCAGCGTATGATAAATACTGTCCGTTCTACAAGACTGTGATGATGAGCAACATAATAGTTTACTACTACACGAAGTGCAGAGAGCTAATAGACACGCGCGTTGTTCCTTCATGGGAGTTCCTGCAGAACGAGACACAGGACATATACTACAGACTCACGCGCATGAAGTTCGAAGACCCAGCAAAGGGAGAAAGGACGGTGGCAGAGAACCTGCAGGCTCTAGAGAGCAACATAACTGCAGCAGTGCGGATGCTCACGGAATAACAACGCAGTGTGAAATTCTACCAGATTACTAATAAATTGTGCAGAATTGATTACGCTTCTTCCCCAATTAGGAAATGATAGCACTGATTGCTCTTTAAGAGAGATGTAGGCGCTGGAAGAATGAATAAATAAGATACTCTGCTGAATAAACCTGCTATTTCTATTTAGTACATACTTCTATGGTAATTTTATTGGTAAGAATAATAATTTGTTCTTATACTGGATGTTCTCTATTTGGCACTTTACTTCATTGTACTGCCTCTTATTAGTCCTGTGTGGATCCTTTCAGGTGCTTTTTGCATCTGCTTACTTCTGTGGCTGTTATTTAAGAGAAATATTGTTGGCTCTGTCTTTCTATCTCTCTTTTTTCATATTGGTTTCTGCTGGGCTTTGCATTGGTCGGTTGTTCATATTTTACTCAGCGTGCACCAATTATAATAAAACTCTAGCTAATAAAATATTTTCAAAATCAGCACGGGGAAAATGAACGACGGCAAAGAAACAGATGAAAAGAAAAGAATAATGAAAAGAAATTTCTTTATAGTGGCAATTTCTGTTCTAGCAGTTCTAATTATTGCAACCATTGCGTACTACACTGGCTTTTTAACTAAGCTATTTGGAGAAGATAAAGTTGAAGAAAAAGCTCCCGAGGTAAAAGTTGAGGAAGCAGGCAGCGATCCAAGAAGGCTTTTAGAGTCCATTGATATAAACTCTCTTATTATGTGGAACTACAAGAAACTCGGAGAGAAGGCGCTATTTGAAAAAACTTACGCTAAGAGAGAAGATGAAGCTGAAGAAGTAGAAGTATCCGATGCAAAGAAAAAGGTAGAAAACATGGAAAAAGTTCTCAAGAATCTGCAGCTCCAGTACAAAGAGCACATTGAAAAGGCAAAGAATAAACAGCTGGCAAGTGCAGTTAGCAATGTCTTGCAGAAAAGTGACAATCTAAGATACATCTTGCTCATGACAGATGATCCGCAGGAGTTTTTAGAAGCTCAGAAAATACTGGCTGACAGCAAGTGTACAGACGAAACACTGTTAGCCACATTCAATTGGTTGCTCACTGGACAGACTCAGAGGAACATTGATCTCATTCTGAAAATAATGAACAAGCCCATTCAAGAAACAGGAATTGAAGAGGAAATGCGAAATGTTCTGGATCTTATGCTGCGAATAATCGTTACAAACCCGTACAAGGCAACGTACAGGAGAATAGTGGGAGCTGTGGATCCGCTGGAGACAGTGCTCGCCAACATCTACAGAGCAGTGGACAACTTGGTCTCCTACAATGCTCTGAAAAAAAGTGCTAAGAGCAACGGAAAAGACAAAGAAGCTCTGGACATAATAGAGAAGCACAGAGAAAGACTGAGAAAGAATAAAATAAGAGAAGAAGAGGTGACAGTGGGGTATATTCTGGAATTCTTGGCAAACATACAGCACTCAGCCAACATAGACAACGAGCTGTACATCAACACGATGGCTAAGATGGTCAGAAAAGTGAAGAACTCAAAGATCTTCTACACAAACAAAGAAGAAAGATCTCTGGACTTCTTCCTGACGAACATAATAAATTATATAGCAATGGGAGGCTCTGCCAGAAGAAAGGGCGCACTAAACACACACCTGGAGAACCAGCTAAACGATGTGCACAACATTACACTGCTAAGTATCGACGGAGTGAAGAACCCAAATATTAAAAATCTTGGCGACGTAACAAAAACAATCAGAATCTACACCAAATATATGGATGAAACCTGTACTTTTATCGATAGATTTATTACTTTGATTTCGTTTGAAATGCAGTATTTCCTGGGGAAGTACCCATTCAGGTGCTTTTTGACTGAGATAGCCAGAAGCTATATAGCTCTTCTAGAGAGTAAAATGACGGCTCCTACGGTTGGAACCACTTTTATGAAGCACACTATGGACAGCCAAGCCATTGCATCTTTCCTGGAGATGGAAAACAAATCAAAACTGCCAGGGAAGTATGCGTACGTTACTCCAACTGCAACCAGTTTATTCTCTCCCAACGAGAAAATTGGCAATGAGCCCATCAATGTTATCAAAAGAGCAATGGAAGACTGCTCGATTTCTCTAGCACAGAAAATAGATATACTGAATGGAGAGAAGAAGACGAAGTAAGCCTAGCCTTCATAGAAACAAATAGAAATCCAAAAATAAACATATCACTATGCATGCACACCTCCTAATATTGCGCTCTTATTCTTCTTCTGTCTTACCTAAATATAACCATCTTTTAGCTCTTATCACACATTCCATACAAGACAAAACTCCTTGGAACAAGATACCATTGCCAAATATGGAAAATAGACTTTTTAAGAGTCTTTGAATCATAAGTCTACTTAATCTTTTATTCGTTTGTAAATACATAGATGCACAGTCCATTGATCTCTATCATCCCGTGTGCTACTCCATTCTTCGGTTTGCTCTTGGCAATGGCTAGAGACACCAACTGGTTTTGTTCTGTCCTGTACAGATACTTTCCCAGCTGCACAGCTCCCTTAAAATTAACAGGCTCCTTCACTGATTGCAGCTGGGCAAGCAGTGCATCCTCTTCTGTCTCTTTCTTTCCTACCAGCTCTCTTGCTAAATTAAACGCATCCATAAAACATTTTACTAGCTCAAATTCTTTCTATAGAAGTTCTTTATTTCTTTGCTATCCAGCTACCAAAAGGGCATCCATCCGAGATACATCTGCGATATTTCTTCAAGCGAGGTTGCTTGTTTGTACAGCCTGTTTATCTCTTTCTCTTCGTCGTCCACCACCAGTTTGCAGTGTATCTGTTCCTGCACTGCCGTTTTAGACAGTTTACGGAACATTTTCCTTCTGAGAAAAAGAAGGGCAATGGCTGCGTCTATGCTGTTTCTGCCTTTTTCATACGTACGGAACATTCTCAGGCCCTCTACTACCATTCTCTCTGCAGCTTCTGGCCCTATGGAATTCAGTATCATTGGCGTTAGCCTTAGTGGAACTCTCTCTCGGTACTTTTCCCTTGTATTCAGTGTGTCAAAAGAGTCAACATAGTCTATGTGCATTGCCGATGCGTCTGCGAGTAGTAGAATGTTCCCAGGGTGTCTATCACCCAATCCTACACTGTACGCAGCAAGACTGTTGTACAAATATGTCCTCGAGAATGTGCGAACTCTTTCTAAGTAAGAGTGGACAGTGTGCGTGTGCTTGGATATCCACCATTTTATTTCTTTAGCTGCAAAGTCAGTTACCTTTAGATATATCTCCATCTTTTCGAGCTCTCTTAGGTCGTTATAATTTGTACACAGTCTTCCTATTTCCTCTTTTTCCCTTCTTTCCAGCGACTTAGACCTTGTTTTGTTCTCTTCCTGTTTGTCCCTGCGCATTTCAAGGATAGCCTCTCTTAGCGACTGGCTGTTTGGTATGTACGCTGTAATGAGAATCTGATTGGGAAGTATTTCATATGTGTCTGGAACCTGTGCATCCATGATTTTAAAGATCTTTGCGATTGTTCTCTCTACTTCTGAGTCTCTTTCTATTTTCACTAGATACTGTCTCTTCACACCATCTATGCCTATCAGTGTGATAAGTCTTGGATTCTGAAGAGAAGAAATAATCTCTACTTTTTTTTCTATTTTGTAGACTTTTATATCTGTACCCGGAAGATACGACTTCGCCAAAATATCCTCGGCTCTTTTGCTCAGATAAATAGCCTTGGGCTGCGACTGGGCCAGTATCCCCGCCACTCGGTTGACTCTATTTATAAGGAGAGTCTTCCAGGCAGGCGTTTTATTTGCGATCCTTCCAATCTCCTGAATTTCTCTTATGGCGGCGTGCACACTTTCTTCACTTTTCTCTGCTGCTCTGTATATTGGCTGTTCTACTACGCTTTCAATGCTGCTAAGGAGCTGTTTGAGACACTGGTCATGCGAATGCTGCGGCTGTGCTGTTTTCTGTGTCTCTGTGATCTCCTGTGTAAACGGTCTGGCCTCTGTCTTTGTATGGCATTTTTTCTGCATTTTAAATCTAGCCAATTTACTGTACAAAATGTCTCCTGCACTCTGCACTATCTCCTGCATCACTTTCACATACTCAGCGGCCACAGATGAGATAGACACATCCATTGATAAGCCGTTAGACAAAACGGAAGGAGAAGCACTCTGCACTGCCCAAAGGAAGGAGGCTCTTTCTGGCGAGTACTCGATCAGTCTTTTTACTATGGCTGATGTGTAGGTAGAGTGTGTCTCTTCTAGTTGGAATAGCTCGTACATGTTTTCAAGGATGTGCTCCGGTCTTATTTCTTCAATTATTTCCAGTATTGCTGAATGTGTATCATCGCCAGGGCTAGTTTCTTTAAGAAGAGAAAGAAAGAGGGCTGCATCCTCCTTTGCTTCTTGTGTCTTAACTAGTTCTTTTAGTATTTCTATTCTTTTTTTCAGAGGCGCCTTTGTGAACTCCATTCTTCCCCACTGAGTGAATGCTCTTTTTTCCACAGAATCAAGCACATCCTTGGATTGCATAATGGTTTCATCATCTAGTGTGCTGTTTATAATCTCTGTGCACTCCTTTTTACTCACAGCCCAGCTTGTTGTAGCTGCATTTGCTATTTTTTCTGCGAGCAGTATTTTATTCTCTCCTGGCACCTCTAGCATCATAAGGCCTCTAGCCAGCTTAGCATCTTTTTTTTGCACTGCCTCAGCAAGTATGCTAGAAAAAGGCGAATATGCTGCCTCAGTGCAGAAAGACAGTAGAGATGAGGGATGCATAGCTGCAGAAATGATCTCGTTGCGGATGCTTGTTCTGTACTCCATGCATGTTTTAACTATGTGCTCTGATTCTTCTTTTTTGTTGGGTGGTGACTGACATTTTGCATTTAGTATCTTCATAGCCACTGCTTCTGATCTTTTTATGATTCGCATCCATCCAGGCGTATACATACTGTCTAAGTCACTGGACACAGCTAGGTCTAGCGCCTGCACTGCTTCAAGCGTTGCATTAGGTGACGATGAATTGCTGATGGAGAAGAGCTCAGAGACATACGGCACTTCCCATTTTACCAGTGCATCAAGCGCCTTATCTAGCAGCTTTTCTGTCTTTAGTGGATCATCTGTACTTCTCAGACACTCTACCACACTATACGACGCATCTTTGAGTGCTTTTACTTGCTTAGTGTTTATATTCTCTTCGTACCGATCTTCTCCTTGTTTCTGTTTGTTTTTATGCTGAATAAGTACATCAAATTCTTTGGGCTCTGTTTTTGCAAAATAAATAAGCTGTATACTTTCATTCTCAGGGGACACTTTTTGTACATATATGTTTCTTCGACCGGGTGAAATGTATTTCATTGCGTACTCTGCCTCAGATGCTGCACACGATGCCATAACAACATACTCTAAGCCTTCCATCATAATCCTTCGCAGTCTCTGTCCGTTCTCGAGAGAAGATGCAGCCTCTCCTATCGCATCAACCACTTTCATTTTCAGGCACTCTGGCATCTCGCGAAGAGATGCATACAGAGCTATAGGAAATAAATCAGCCAGCAGCTCGGGCGTTGTTTCTGCTGCTTCAGCAAATGCTGCAATCAGGGGATTCTGCGATTCTTTGATGAAAAACAGGATAATGCCCTTGGGGTTGCGAAATCCTGCTATTTGCTCTGTGTGCTCCTTTATCTGTGCATACCTGTCGGAGTTTATGCTAACAGGCTCCTCCCACTGGAACAGCTGCACAGCCTCCATTACTGCCACTGGCCTAAATCTGTCCCTCAACTGAATATTTACCATTTCTGGCATTTTATTTACAGGCCGAACAAGAGACAGAATGGGGAGCAGATTTTGCGCTGTTTTTCTATTTACTCTTTTTTCTATTTCCATCTTTACTGTTTCTCTGTCCATGTTCATGCTGCCCAGGAGCTCAGCCACTGCGCCATTCAGGTCTTTTGGCAGCCCATCTTTCTCTATCTTCTGTATAATCGTGTCCAAGGTGGTGCATGCCGTGCTAGGAAATATTCTGCTCTCAGCTGTCTTCAGCGATATGTACAGCCTGTGTGTGCTTGAGTCCAGCTTATTCGCTGCTTTATACAGAGCATCCAGTCTCTCTAGCACA
>NW_026250338.1:0-8384 GCF_024244105.1 Nematocida minor | reverse complement strand
TGTGAGCTAAGTGAAATCGATGTGGAAAGCATAAATAACTATTGGAAAAATAGACTATCCTATTTTGAAAAAGAAATTGTTCTGCGCATAGGGCTCTTTGCAGACTTCAGAGCTTCCAACTCTGAGGCTCTGGCACTGAACTCGGACAATCTCTTCGAGAAAAGCACCGAGATGGAAAGGAGAATAAATGCCATGATGGAAGAGCTTGAGACCCTTAGGGGAGAGTCTAGCCAAATTATAGAGCTTTCTAGCTCAATACTTGGGTTATACAAATATATTGACAATGAGGGCTCTGCTCTTGACAAGGCCCTAACACTTGAGGCTAGAATCAAAGACGGCTCAAAGAGACTGACTGAGATAATCATACCCTCTCTTGACATCAGCACTTCGCTAACAAAGAAAATAAACAGCTACGACTTTCACATGGTAGAGGAAATAGAAGAGCGCAGCGGAGTAGAGAAGAGCAGTCTCGACAGGCTAGCTCTCTTCAAGCTGGCAAAAAGCAATAAAATCCTGGCTGCTAATATAATATATGCTCTATCAAGCATAAGCCTATCTCAGCTAATGGACGATGCCGTAGAGGAAGGGCTAATCACTCTAATACATAAAAAAATTGCATCAGGTTTTGTTCCAAAGAGCAATGTGGAGCTTTTCGTGAGAGCTGTAAAGAAAGACGTGAAAAATCATAAAATTAATTTATACATTTCAGCAGATGCAAATTTCGGTCTGCTATTCAACATACATCCAATGGAGGCATCTGATGTGCCCCTAGTAGACAGTGAAATAATGAATGTTTACATTAGCCTGCTCAAAGAGAACCTTTCTGAAGAAGAAGTAATCCAGTATACAGGCATTACATCTCTACACGTTGTAAAGCTGATAGTGATCGAATATATAATGAGCGCGCGCCTTATGGACTACAAGAGCAACACTGTACTCCGCAATCTAGGAAAGGCTATAGAAAATGAATTTGACCCAGTAGAATACAAAATTAGTAGTGAAGAGTTGTTTGGTATAGCTGAAAACATAAAACAAGATGAAATACTTAATGTTTTAACCTATGTATGGGGTGGTTATACGGGTAAAACTTGTTTAAGAAATATGATTAGAGAAGTCTATAAAGACATTGGCATTGGGATTAATGAATTTATAGCAATTCAGTGTAGCTTTGAGTTTGCTAACTGGATGTATGACGCTGCTATGGCACCACTGGCCAACTCAGATGCCCAGTATTCAGACAGTTTGGCTGTTCCATTTGACATGTCGTACACTCATCCTCTATGGTACATATGCATGCGCTACAAGCATCTTGACGATTTGGACAATAAATCTGGCGATAACTATAGGCTGTTTACTCAAATAAACCCTAACACAGTTGAAATCAGACCGCACGCAATAAAAGTGACTGACAATGAACTGGTATGGGCAAGGTATATTGCAGAGTGCATTAAAGCATGCTTCTCGCCAAATGTAGACATCATTCTCAGAAAAGAAGATAACAATAAATATATGCCTATAGCTTATAATTTTGTTGATAATTTGAGAATTTCTTATGATAAGAACATAAGAATGAGAACAAAGCAGGATGATCTGCCTGAGCCTAGCTAAATCCACCAAGAGAGAGCTCCCTTCGTTAAAATAGTACTTCTACTAGTTAATACATGTCTTAACTATGCATAATAACCCGAGAATAAAAGTGCTATTCAATCATTCTCCTTCTACCATGCACCCTCCACTTTTTATTTTTATTTTTTACACTGTTACTAAATTCTATAAATATTAAACTAATCACAGCATGAATAAATTAGTCAATAGAGCACATAGTTTAATGCATGGATGATCCAATAACTAGTAATAATTAGTATATAGTAAGCCAATTAAACGCTCTCATAAAACCATGCCAATAAAGTGTGATAAAGGTACCAATCATATAACCCGAGAAAAATTCTCAGCTTTAAATACTCCCGTAATTAAAACTGTTGTAAGGAGAATGAAAGAAGTCAAACTAAGTATAGATATAAGAGGAATGCTCCAAGCATGCCTGACTTTTAAGTCCACTGATAAAATCCTGAAATACAATACATCAAATTGCTATGCAGATATACTATCACATCTATTTGACAATAATATAAAAATAGACAGTGAAAACAGCAATCTGAAGAATAATGTCCTAGCTATCATTAGAAACCGAACCTACCAGCACATTATGGTTAATCAAAACGCACGAGAAATTATGTCTAAACTGCACACAGCACTGAAGGCAGGAGATAAAGATATAGCTCGATCCGAATGCATCTCTCTAGCCAATGAACTTGTAAAGCCAAACACTCTCATATATAGCCCAGAGTACGGGATACACAGACAGCCTGGCAAGAATGGAGTGCTAGAAAACATAGCCCAGGCTGATGGTATTAACGACCTAAGCTCTAGAACATACACGCTGCAGATTGACGACACAAAATCCTCAGGCTTGGAAGGCTTAGTTGAGTCTACCAAAGAGAATATGGATGAAGATTTTCTCTCCCACACCATCGACTTAATAGAACTAAAGAAAGAAGACACAAATATTTTAAAAAAATATGCACAAACACAAGAAAAATACAATTTAGAAGAGCTGTATAACTCAGAAGACAATAATACAGCCCTAGTGGATAGTGGACTGTCCTTTATTTCTGAAAAATATGCTGATATTATAGACCTTATTGAGAAACTTAAACACATGGAGACTGTTCCCAGCACTAGGCCAGAGGTAATTAGAGAATTTAAAAAAGTGTTTACTACAGAAGAGGACCTAAAAATATTTTTCTCTATCGTTGATAACATACAAGAAATCAAAATCGAAAAAACATCGTACAGAAGCATGATTAGTAACATAAAATACATAGGACATAAAACTGAACTCCTGGGCGCAGCAAACGAGCCAAAAGTGCTGAAGATAAATAGCAATTTAAGCAACTTTGATAAAGACTATATAAGCAGAAGCGGGGGCTTAAAGCAGAAAGTGTACCAGGAAATTGCCCGAATAGATGCAGAAATAAGCAGTCAGGAGAGCGCGCGAGCCCAGATAATAGGAGAGGAGAAAAGCGATGAAGAGGCTGAGAAGCTCAAACCTTCCATCAACAACATAGAAAATGAAATATGCTCGCTGCAGTACGATAGAAAAAAAGAGGAGCTACAAATTAGTAACATTCGTGAAAACCTGTACAATTTGCGCTATACAACCCCTGCTCAGAGAAATTACATGCTTGAAAAGCTAAAAGACTTTGGAAACAAGTGGGGCATGCATGTAGAAGTAGAACAGGTAGCAGAGGAAAGCAAGCTAACAAAAACAAAAAATATTTTAATATACATAGGAATGGGCATTTTTCTTACACTCTCAATATTATTTGTTGTCCGTTCAAGAGGCGAAATAAATCTTGCAAGCAACAACTAGTCTCTAGCTACAAAGAGTGCTTGTCGTGCAATAGAGCCTCAAGGCAATGGCTAGCTGTAGCCACTTGAAATAGGTGTTCCTCATCAGTCACATCCAAAATAAACTGCGACTATCTCTACACACAGCCTGCTATATATTTATCTATTTTTCAGCGAGAATATACAGAACACTTGATGATTTGTTGAATGGCAAATCAGCCACAGATACTAGACTAATCACTGCATCAATGAATTGATCAATAGAACACATGGTCTAATGCATAGAAGATCCAATAACTAATAACAATTAGTGCACAGTAAGCCAATTAAACGCTCTCATAAAACCATGCCAATTAAGTGTGATAACAGCACCAATCATACAGATTAAAAGTAATGCTCAGCTCTAAATACTCCCGTAACTAAAACTGTCGTAAGGAGAATGATAGAAGCTATACTGAAGATAAAGGCCTGGGGAATAATGCAAAAATGCAAGTCTATTAAAACCACTGATAATCTTCTGAAATACGACGCCCCAAAAGACTACATAAACATACTAAACCACATATTCGGGAGCGGTAACATAGAAGTAGAATGTGCAGCTGGCGCTGAAGAAGCGAGTGCTATCGCTGCTATGGTTAAGAATAGAATTCGCCAGTACTTTGCATACAACTCGTACGGCGTGGCAATTATGAACAATTTATACAGCGAATTGAAGGGTGGAAACGAGGAAGAAATTGCATATTGGGCTATCTGTCTAATCAATGAAGCTATAAGACAAAACACGCTTATATACAGCCCAGAATGTGGGATGCACAAACAGGTAGACGAGAATAAGCCGTTGGAGAATATAGAACAGCCTGATAAAAGCATTGATCACCGCACTAGAACATACACCCTGCAGATTGATGCTGCAGACTCTTTAGGCTTGAAAGTTTTGCTTGGGTCCACCGCAGAGAGCGCGCTCCGCGATCTTTTCTTCTCCATTTCTACTCTAGTGCACTCCAAGAGTCTGGACATAAATATTTTAAAAAAATACTTGACAGAAAAAAAACTCTACACTTTGAATAAATTGTATACGCCAGATGAAGAAAATAGTACACTGCTCGTGGACTCTGGGCTGAAGCTTGTATACACAAAATACCACAACCTTGCAGACCTAGTTGAGAAGGTTGAAGAGCTGGAAAATAGCTCCAGCGATAGAGAGCTGATACTTGACAGAGTTAGCAATGTACTTACCCAGAACGAGCTGGCATTGGCTATTTCTATCTTTGACAACATAGATGAAATAAAAGAAGAAAAAACAGTACAGAAAGGCATACTTGATGCAATAGAGTACATAGCGAGCAGCACTGATCGCTTGAACGGGCCAGATGGGCAAAAGGTGTTGAAGATAAACACAGACTTGACTGAGTTTTACGAAGAGTACATAGATGGGGATAGAGGTCTGTATAGCATAGTCAATGGAAGAAAAGATGAGTTAGTTACACAGATAAATAACAAGAAGACAATTCGAAAGGAAAAGATAACAGCCCGAGACCAGGCAATAAATGAGAAAAAGAGCGATGCAGTGATTAACGAGCTAGCCTGCTCTATCGACAAGCTAGACAACGAAATATACTCCTTAGAATGCAGCGTGAAAAAGGAGCGGCTGCAGCTTGATAATATTAAAGACAACTTGGCATCTTTGACCAGCATAAAACAGATCCAGAAATACCACATAGTCAAAAAGATAGAAGAAGAAGCGCTAAGAAAAGGCGTGAAGACAGAAGTGGTGCTGAAGTTCTTCTTTGTAAGAATACCTCGAGAAGACCTGGTTAAGAATCTGCCAATGTTAGAAAATATTTTCGTGGTAGCAATGGGAGCTATTGCAGTACTAATAATCATATCAAGCATTAAAAATCTAGTGGGCAGCATAAAGACTGGTCTTCTAAATTAGCTACAAGCTGCAAAGAAAAAGCACGCTATAAGCACAGTCTGAGAAGAGACTTCGTGAGCGAGATATTTTCAGCCAGCCAGCATCCAAAATAAACCACATTTACACAGCTCACAAGCATACTTTTGCCTGTTTTCTGCAAGAATGTAAGGTGAGCTGCAATTAAATTAAAATAAATTAGAATACTCTCTTGGAAAATTTGCTCCTGATTTCTAAAATATTTTTGCGCTAAAATTTTTCTAGGAACTATGAGAGAGGTTAAATTAAAGGTAGATCTAGACGGAATGACTAGGGCATGCCGATCTTTTATTCACATACCCGGCATGAAAAAGGTTATTGAACTCAATGATGATGTGTGCTACTTGAGCATACTAAGACACATATTTGATGGGACTATGACAATAGAAAATGTTCAGGACAGCGGGAGAGAAACAGACCAGTGCACCGAAAAAGAAAGAGAGTACATTTTAAACACAATTAAGAACAACATTTACAAACACTTTGTGTACGATGTAGACAGAGAAGGCCCTATGCATTGGTTATACACAGTAATAAAGTATGGAGGGGACAGATTGGCTGAATTCAAGCCTATTTGCATAATGAACGAAGTTATTGCACCGCCAAACACGTTTATATACAACCCAGAGCACGGGATTCGCAGAAAGCATGGCATGAATGAAGCGGTTGACAATATAGAGCCAGATCATGAAAGCGCTGGCCTGGGCACCCGGGAGTACACACTGGAAATTGACGACACAAAGTTCGAGAGCTTGAAGAGTCTGTTTTGGTTTACCGCAGGAAATCTGGAAAGAGAGTTTCTCTATTGTAGATTTAATTTCGAGCTTTTATCGAAGATATCTATTTTGAAGAAGTTCCTCGCTGACGAAACATTCTACACGCTAGACGAGCTGTACACCAAAAAGCACGAAAGTGCTAATGTAGCTCTGGTGGACTACGGGCTAAATTTTATTTTGGAGAAGGCCCTCGAAATTAGAGACCTGCTCGAGGAAGCTGAAGAGGAAGAGTCGGCCTATACTATCAGTGTGCAGATAATCGAGAAAGTCAGCAAAGTGTTTACCGAGGAAGACTTAAAAATAGCTATTTCCATCTTCAACAATATTGAAGACATTTATTTCGAGAGACAAATGCACGACCAGATGATTAAAACACTTGAGTACATGGCAAGTAAAAATATGCGTTTGGAAGAAAAGAACAGGATGAAAACGCTGATGATAAAGCCTGACTTTAGCAACTTTTATGAGAAGTACATAAACAAAGAAGGCTTGAAAGCAGAAATGATGGAAGAAAGACGTGAGCTGTGCAGAGAAAGAAGCGCAACTTTTGACTCTCGAACTGAGGCAAAAAAAATAAGAGAAAAGCTGCAGAAAAAGAAAAACATATTTACCCACATTTCTCAGAGATACATTCAAACAGAAGAAGAAAAGAAGGCTTTGGAAAACATAGAACAAAAAGTCAACTATCTGGATAATAAACTACACCTACTATACTGGCAGATAGAAAGAGAACATTTGCAGCACAATAACATTCGTAGTGAATATCCGCTTTCTAACTTGTCTGAAATAAAGCCAGTCCAAAGACAGTACATCTTCGAGAAGCTGCAGGAACTGGGGAAAGTATACGGCATAAACGTAGTAGCAGATGGAGACGACAGGACAGACGAAATACCTAAAAAGAGGAAGTTCACTTTGTCAGCTCTAGCAAGCCAAAAGAGCACAGTTGGAAAAATACTATCCGGTACTATTGTCCTGGCAGCAGTGCCAACTCTATTTTTCATTCATCATTCGAAGAGTAATCCAATGACTGCTGGAATTAATGATAGCTTGTACCACGTCGTGGACAGCAGCCAGCTAGGAAACATAGGCAACCCGAGCATATCTTGAGATATCTGGCCCTGGTCAGTTAGTGCTCAAAATAAATTACTTTCTAGCTTATGAGTATTTCCACCATTGCATATTTTATTTTGGCTATTTTTGTTCCACAATCTATATAGGATAGCATCCACAGTATTTATAATGCGTAATGAAAAATAAAATAAAATATTCCTGCCTTGAGAAGCCCTACCCTTTTAAATATTTTTTCAATTAAAACTTTTAGAATGATCAAAAGAGAGGTTAATTTGAAGGTAAATGTGGAGGGAATAGTGCAGGGATATCAGTCTATCAGCAAAAAGTACACTATACCATCTGTGGACGATTCAACAACCAATATAATAAGATGTTTTGCTATGCTTAAGGAAATACTTGATAAGAACCTAGAAATAGAAGGCAGATGCAGTGAGGAAGAAAGAGAAGACATCCTAAATATAGCTAAGACTAGAATATGTGATTACTTTATGCATGATTCTTTTGGAAAAGAAGTTACAAATAACTTGTATTCCGCATTAAGCAGCGGAAATGATAGCTTAATTAAGGACAAAGCTATTGATCTGATCAACTGCATTGTTGAAAAGAACCCGGTTATATACAATTCAGAGCATGGGATTTGCAGAAAGGATGGCGCTGCAGATGTTGTCAGTGGTGATCTAAGCCCCAGAACCTGCAAGCTACAGATTGATGATGAAAAGTTTTCAAGCCTGAAAGGCCTGCTTCAGTTCACCTCAGAAAGCCTAGACCGAAAGAATTTCTGCTATCTGTCCAATATAATGTCCTTAGCGGATATTTTTGAAATGTACTCCTCAGAGAGAGCGTGCTACACTCTCGATGACCTATACAGCATTAAATACAAGAACACCGATACACCGCTGGTGGACTACGGGCTGAGTCTTATCCTTGAAAAATACTATTTGATTGAAGACCTGGCTGAGAAGAATAAAAAGCTGAAAGCTGATGGCAGTGACTCACAGGATGTAGTTGATGAAATTAACAGCTTATTCAGCTCTGGAGACATAGAAATAATTGTTTCTATTAGAGACAGCATGGAAAAGATTAAATGTGAGAAGGAAATGCACAGCCACATGATCCAGACATTGGAATGTGCAGCAAATAACTCTTCACTGTTGAAGGAAACAGATGAGCCAAAT